>NW_027461583.1:0-88642 GCF_027571235.1 Dermatophagoides pteronyssinus
GGTATGACTTTATAAGTTCATAAAGTGGAAGTGTGGACTTATAAGTTCACATTTTTCTCGTATGAAGTTATAAACTCACATTATTTCTCGTATGAAGTTATAAGCTCACAACATTTTTCGTATGAGTTTAAAAATTCGAATTTTGGATTTTATTTCTAATTAAAAACTCATAATGTTTTTCGGATGGACTTATAAACTCACATGGTTTTTCGTATGAGTTTATAAGTTCACAATATTTTCGTATGGAGTTATAAAATCACAACGTTTTTCGTATGAGTTTAAAAATTCGAATTTTGGATTTTATTTCTAATTTAAAACTCATAATGTTTTTCGTATGAAGTTATAAACTCACAACGTTTTTCGTATGAGTTTATAAGTTCACAATTCCTTAAAGTGAAGTTATAAACTCACAACGTTTTTCGTATGAGTTTATAAGTTCACAATTCCTAAAGTGAAGTTATAAAATCACAACGTTTTTCGTATGACTTTGAAAATTCGAATTTTGGATTTTATTTCTAATTAAAAACTCATAATGTTTTTTCGGATGGACTTATAAACTCACATGGTTTTTCGTATGAGTTTATAAGTTCACAATATTTTCGTATGGAGTTATAAAATCACAACGTTTTTCGTATGAGTTTAAAAATTCGAATTTTGGATTTTATTTTATTTTTTAAAAATTAAAAACTCATAATATTTTTCGTATGGAGTTATAAATTCACATGGTTTTTCGTATGAGTTTATAAGTTCACAATTCCTTAAAGTGAAGTTATAAAATCACAATTTTGATTTTATTTTATTTTTTAAAATTACAAACTCAAAAAATTTGGATTTTTGGACTTAGAAAATTTTTTGAAAAATTTTGAATTCATGTGGAGGCGACGAGCGCCCTCATAATTGAAATTAGCTGTTAGGGTTCTGTTTTGATTATTTAAACTACTGTTCGATTAGTTGTTATTCATTATTTTTGTTAAGTGTGGTTCGTTTACAATGTTTGGTTATCAGGTTTGCTCATTGAATTTGATTGTTGTTTATGTCTAACTTGTTCCATGTTTTTTCCTAATCTCTTTGGTTTTGTTTTTAGTATTTTTTATCACTACCTACAATAACACGGAATCAAGCTAAGATTGAGAAAGAATGACATTTATGTTGGGGATGGTCGATTGCTATCTGTCCCAACTTCAATGCCGACAAGTGTCGAACGAATGCAAAGATTCTAATTTACTTTATTTGTCCATTTGATCACGAGGTCATAATCTATAAAGATGGATAGAACAATGAAAACCAAGTCGGGTCCTCTTTTCATGTTCCTGAGACGATTTCTATTGATAAATTTCTATTAGCCTTGTTTAATAATTATAATAATTAATAATATATCTTTAAATTTAAAATAATTAAAAACTTCGATAATTCAATTTAATTTCACTTGCGCATCAAGATTTTTTTAATCAAAAAAAAAAAAAAAAAAAAAAACGCTTGCGTATAGGGGTTTTTATTTTTATTTTAAAAACCTCACATTTTTTCTCGTATGAAGTTATAAACTCACAACGTTCTCGTATGAGTTTATAAGCTCACAATTCCTTAAAGTGAAGTTATAAGTTCATAAAGTGGAAGTGTGGACTTATAAGCTCACAATTCCTTAAAGTGAAGTTATAAGCTCACAATTCCTTAAAGTGAGTTTATATGTTCACTTGTTCAACGAGAAATAATGTGAGTTTATAACTTCATACGAGAAAAATGTGAACTTATAAGTCCACACTTCCACTTTATGAACTTATAAAGTCATACCATTTTTAACAGTGTAGGTTTAGTTTTATTTTGCATATTTTTGTTGTTGTTGTTGTGTTGGTTTGAATTTATTTCCACTTGATTTATTCTCATGAATCTTAGATATTATTAAACCAAGCGAGAAAAAAAACAACCAATAACATCTTATGTGACAGAAAAAAAATTTCTCGGATTCATATTCATATTTATTGGTTGTTAGGAATTTCTTTTAGTTTTGGGAAATATCCGGAAAGATAAAAGATGATGGCTAATTTTGCTATGTATATCTATTCATTATTGAGTGTTGATAAAAGTTAATTATATTAATTTACATATATTATGATCGTAAGTGTGAATATTTTTTTTTACTAACAATGAATAAAACAAGATGTACTTGACATTTGACATCACTTTAAAAAGAATATTTCTCCACAAGAATTTTTTCGTAAAATCGATCAATGTTTGATTTTTAATTTTTTTCCTCCCCCCATATATCGAATGACCAATGTTTTTTTAAATATAGACAAACACACTCACATATATGTAATTGATATTTGTTTTAAGTGTGTGTGTGGATAAATCGCCTTTTGGAACAACCGACTGACTGGCTAGTTTTATTGAAACAACAAATGGTTTCAATATATTTCATATAAGCAACAGGTGCTGCATTCAAAACACTACCTATCGTAACAAATTAACCGTTTTCTGCAGTTCATCATTGCATTGGGTCATAGTATAAACACCGTGATGGTGTTTTTTTTGAAAAGTGGTAGTAGCAGTTATCAAAGAAGAAAAAATTATTATATAAAACATCAAAGATTAAAGTTTGTCAGTTTGTTGTTCGAAAAGAAGAGGAAAAATTTTCGGGGCGATAATAATAATGATGGTGATGATGATGGAATGAATGGTTCGAATGAAGTTCATGAAACCACCATTCATTCGCACTTTGCAGCTTCATCACACAAGCTATATATAAAAGATCAGACTGGTCAAGTGACATTCCACCGAGATGTTGTTTAATGATGATGATCATCATCATCATTGAATTGAAAGTTTTTTTTAAAAAAAGAAGGTATCTTGAAGATTCAAACTGAAGCTATTCATGATGATGATTATGATGGTCAGGGCACTATGAAAATTCCTAATACAAATTCACACAAATCAAACCGAAACAAACTGACAAGGGGACACATCAGTAATCATCATCATCATCATCATCATCAATGATAATCTTTTTAAATATTCATTGATTCTCTCTACATTTGTATTAATTTTCAATTTTAAAGGAAAAAAAATTGATCGACAAGGTCCCTACAGCTTCTGTTTTTTTTATGGATAACCAGCAACCAAAGAAAAAAAGAAGGAATTGATTTGACTGGTAATAAGCTAAATTTTGATTCTATAATTGCAATCTAGAGAGAGAAAGAGGGAATTCGAGAAATAAAGATGGATGAGTGTGTGTGTGTGTGAGGGATTCTGCACGCAAATATTCAAAGATACGATCGAATCGATCTTCGTGGTCATCAACTATTTCAAAATTCGATTCGGCCAACAATGTTCGATTCGACCGACCAGTACACATTCCAATCAATCAACGAGAGAAAATAAAAATGATTGCGAATGAGTCTCATCAAAAAAAAATCTCTATAATCATATATATTTTCTTCATAAATGTGAAAGTTCAGGTGTTTCTATTTATTTTTTTTAATATTAAATATGATTTCTGATTTTGGCCAATAATTAAAAAGAAAATTATAACCATTAATGGATGATTCCCAACCATATGTGTCAAAATGACATCTTAAATTTTGAAATAATTTCAAAATTTAACAATAGTTAGTATTATTCAATACATATCTATCATTTTCTTAGATTGGTAAGTTTGTTATAAATGGAAAATTTAAAAAATAAAATCCCGAAAAAAAAGATGACCCCTCAAACAAGATATTTCGACCGATAATAACATAGATTAAAATGAATGTTTTGCACTGAATGAATAAATAGAAAAACCAAAGATAAAAAAAATTAATTATCCAATAGTTGTCAACGACATTTGAAATGGTCAAAAGATTATGTTCATGTTCAACATTACATTAGGTATTAACATTTTATACATTGAACAACATTGATGATGATAACATTAAATCCTAAAGATGACATTTTCTTCTGATTCGAATTTTTTTTAAATGCCCGAACCAAAAAAAAATTAATCATTAAAAAATTCAAACAACCTGTATGTCAAGATTATTTTGTTTTAAAAATAATATTAGCATTTGTTTTCATGGAAAAAAATCGAAATAGAAACATGTTGATGAACATCACGTACTTATTATATCGAAACATATAACTGAAGAAAGAATTCCGGTTATAAGATTGAAAAAAAACTTGACTAAACTTAATTAGACAAATATTTGATTCATATGATGATGGATTTTTTTTGCAGCTTGATTCCATCAAAGTTATCATCATCTTTTTTAAATAAACCGGGCAAATTATAATTCATCACCGCCATTGGCGTCATTCTTTGAATATTATATAATCACAAGATGATCAGGTCATCGTGTTTGAAATAATTAAACAAAAAATCTATCTTGGTCCTGGTCATGTCATCGATATACGCTTGTAACAAAAAACCGGCCTATGACCTCTTTCGATTCGATCATAATAATCATCATCATCATTTGGAATTGAGAGATGATGTCGATATTTTCAACCAACAACAGTAACAAAAATAAAACTCAAGGCAATTAGATTATCGTCAAAATAATTAATATTAAAAACTGAAAACACGAAAATGAAAAAAAAACAAAAATATCTACAAAAAGATATAACGACAATTCAATCTTTGTCTGGTCTTCGAATAGAAAGAGCTTAATGCATACATATTTTTTCCTATATTATCATCGAACATTGATCGAGTCGGTGATTTGAAAAACGAAAACAAAAACAACAACAACAAAAATCGGTCCGGGCACAATCATCATTAGTCTGATCATCATCACCATAATACCAAGTCGCTATCTCTATTTACCTGTTTTTTTTTGTTGTCAATAACCATTTACAGCCAAACAAGTGTAAACATGATAGTTATTGGCCATCATTATAATGATGTTGGCCATACTGTCATGACCTGACCAGATAGATATGTCTCGATATTTCTTTATTTCTTTCCACATCTTTTTCGAATATTTACATGTTTAACCAAATGTTCAACCGAAAAAAATAATCCATCCAACAAAATACATAGATAAACAACAAGCTGACAAAAAAAAGAAATAAGAAAAAAATTCCTAGAAAAAAAACCTTTTCCATTAAATGTGATAAAGAATGCGGCATTTGTGTTTGTATATGTAATTAAATCCAGTCATCAACATCATCATTATTGCTATTTGAATAATGGTTTTCAGGTTATTCTTATGTCATTTTTTTCTTTACTGTTGTTGTTGTTGTTTAGTGCAGAACCACAAATTGGAATTATATATTTTTTTTCACTGAACATTCGTTGATTTGTTGGTACAAACAAACACAGATGTTTTAAATGTTCCAAAAGGAGTGAAAAATTTTTACTTTTTTCTCAGAGGAACAACAATAATACAAATATATCTGCTAGAGCAACATAGATTATATACACACACCTGTCCAAATAGGTGTCCAAAATGGGCTCACCTGTGTGTGCGTGTTTTTATCTATTCATTTATCTATCGAAGAAATGGATTGGTCAATGTTTATGAATTTAAATAAACACAGGTAGCTACAAGTGGACCAATCGATATATGGAAAAGAAAAAATGAAATAATAAATGGTGGCATGAAGACACGAAGACAACATTTTTTTTTGGGTCCTTGGAATGAAACTTCTAGAAAACCCGAAAAAAAACTAATTAACAATAACAAGTCGATTCGTCAAGGTCTTTTCACATATGCGTAGCAAATATGGCTGTAAGGCTCTAAAATATCTGGCTGTCAAACCATCAAACAATTTTTTTTCAAAAAAAAACTATTTCAGTTGCAAAGAACACACGGACCTCGTGCACATGAAAAAACAACAAAATCGTGATTGCTAATTGTTGCCGTAAATGACTAAATTGAATTGAAATACAAACAACAAAAAAGAAAAAACGAAGAAGCTAACGAATTTATGATAGAATCAAAGAAAAAATAACCAGCATAATGTAATATAATGAGGAAAAGAAAATCTATAAATCTATTTTGAAATAAGATTTATCCAAATAACATGTAATGAAAAATAAATCTATAAGGATCTAATATTTAGTCAATGAAACTAGATAACATTGTAATCAATATTGGTAGCGATAATCAGATCAGGCAATAAATTCTTATTATATTTACACGAAATATAAACTAAATATTGAAGAAGAAGAAAAAAAACAAACCAACAACATAATCTTATATTATTATCGTTTTTGTTTGCTTTAAACATTCATTTGTTAACTAAAGCCAAAAAGAATACATTGAACATATGATGACAATCATCATCATCATCATCATCCATCAATCATCGGATTTAGAATATCAAATGAGAAAAATAGTCAAAAAAAATTCAAATCTCAAAACAAACTCCTCCACTAACTAACAGCACACAAAAAAAATGTCATTCATATATGCAAATATAGACAAAACAGCATATATCATCATTGATTAAAGTAAATATAAAAGAGAAAGAGAAAAGAAAATAATGAGAATTTATCATCCAAAACAAAAATTTGTCCATTCTACAATGGAACAAAAAAAAATCCAAAAATACATTTGAAAGATTTTAGAATGAACAAAATTATCTATTTGAATACACAAAATATAATCAAATAGGATTTTTGTTTGTTCCGATCAATGAGAATTGAATGAAACAATCAAAAATCTTTTTTTGTTGAAAAAAATATCGATAAATATGAATGATCAATATAATTATGAAATGTACAACTTGTATTTTTGTATCCAGTAAAAATTGAACAATTAACAATTAACAATGCGATAATGTTTTTTTTTGATTTGATTTTGTTCCGGTTATTGTTGTCGTTTTTTTTGTTTATCGATTTCATTGTATTGTGTATCAGATTAATATGTAATGATTGAAATGTGGATCATTGTGTTAAATCAATGTGATTATCATTATAATTGTCAGATGATATATTGAGAATCTATATTTGAATTTTTTTTCAAAAATACATAATAATATTGAAGAGAAATGGAAATTTTTTTGGTTTTTTCTGCCCATTTTTATTTATTTATTTGATGATGACAATTGTTTGATCTCGATTTTCATATAGATAATATCTCGACAACCACAAAAAAAATTATAGTGACAATAATTTTTTTTATAGGCTCAAACATAGAAAGTATAGATATTTTGTATTTGATGATGATGATGATGAAGGTAGAAAAACAAACAGTATTTTTCTGGTTAAAAGATAATCATAATCATTGAAATGGATTTGTTTATTATTATCATCATCATCAAACAACGGGATCGTCAACAATGTGCCAAAAAAAAATCTGTCATAAAAGAACCAGAAGAAAGAAAATCCAGATTTATTTCTTGTCTCTTTTAACAATATCGAAAATGTCCAATGTTTGTTTTGTTTTTCATTTTTGTTGATATTATTATTGTATCCTTTCCCGCTTGTTGCATTTCTATTCACAATTTTGATCACTATGTGATTCCATCGCATATCTATGGTCAATCAATGTGGATCATTTTTTTTCTTTCACTTCCTAAATTTCCTTAGATTTTTTCTTTGGATAATGGTAACGATGGTAATAATGGTTACACACACGGTCGCTAGTTAATCTTTCTATATTTTAGCCGCAAAAATGACTTTTTTATTCCCCATTTTTCTCTATCGAAGCAAAATTCATTTATTAGAAATGAAATGTTGTTCGATAATCATGATCTATATGAGATATTTAAGCATATAATAAACAAATAACATCTAAATCGTTTATAAATAATGTTCAGATTTTTGTTGTTGCTGTAGTTTTTACCCTTCGGAATTTCTGATTATAAAAAAAAACAAAACGTGATTGTGAAATATGTTAGACAAGATGAGGAAATTTGTTTGCAAACATTAACAACAACAACAAAAAGTGCTATGATATCCAATATCATTTCTCTAAATGTTTATTTATTTGTTTGTTATTGTTATATGAATGTTATACATATAAATTTATATAGCAAATGATTATACAAACATTGAAAAAAAATTTGTCCAGAATAATAATAAAAACTTTGGATTTTGGATATATCTAATATTTTGTGATATGTAAACATACAACATCACATCACATGCATCACACACACACACATCATTTATTAGGTAAATATACAAAACAACAACAACAAAAAGTTTATCAAAGATTGAAAGAAGAAGATGATATTTTGTATGTGTTAAATCACTGTGTGTTTGATCGGTTAATAAGTGGCTGTCTAAAATCAATAGATAATAAATAAAAAATTATTATTTTTTCTTAATCGATAGAATTGGAATTTTATTTTTTGAAAACAAAAACCTATCAATGTAAAATAAAATTCCTAATACTTCCACCTGTTGATCAAGAATTAAAATCAATTTTTAACTTTAGAAATTCAGTAGAAGTAAATGATACGACAATAATGGTTAACAAAAAAGCCTGAGAAAATGTTATATTTGTGATCGGATCGAATCAAAATTTGTACAAGACTTTAAAAAAAATGATGATGATAATAATTATCATTATCATGATAAAATATTCTGTTTGAATTTTGAGTATAGGCAAAGAAAGAAAGAAAAAATGATGGCCTCCATGTTCATATCTATTCGGAAAAAAAGTGCAAAGGTCAGTTTCGAGGGTCGACCAAGATGATGATGATGATGAATGATCGATGATGGACTCACGAAAAAAAGTAGCTTATCTAGTTCTACAGAAATAATATTTTTTTTTTTTTTTTTTTTTTGGACAACATTAGTATATTCGATATTCAACATTCTATCAATGTTGATGATGATCATCATAAGATGGTACAAGTTTTTCAAAGATGGCAATATTTATTTCATAAATATCTTCTTCATTTTTTAAATACTCATAGTGACGACATCTTTTATTAAGAATACGAACTAAAGGTTTTATGAAATGTCGAAAGATGGCGTTACGTAAAAAAGTGTTCATATTTTTTCAATTTAAAAAAATGAATTTTTTTCATATTTCATAAAAATATCATTATGATAAGACATATCTGATGAATTTTTGTATGAACAAAAATAATTAAAAGATTCTAGACATTTTGAGAATGAATAAAAATGAAGAAAAAAAATCAATTTGGTTGAAAAAGAAGGAGGTGTTATCATTATACAAACAACAGTTTATTCGATGCAGATGTTTTTTAACTGCTGAAATTTTTTGTTTTTTTTTCGTTGGGGTTC
This sequence comes from Dermatophagoides pteronyssinus, assembly GCF_027571235.1. NCBI lineage: Eukaryota > Metazoa > Arthropoda > Arachnida > Sarcoptiformes > Pyroglyphidae > Dermatophagoides > Dermatophagoides pteronyssinus. The sequence goes on from NW_027461583.1 coordinate 9,182, forward strand.
GACATGACCGCCGTCGATCCAATAATAAATAGATTGAATGATGGTAAAAAAAGGCCAAATAACTAAGACGGCGAATAATATAACTGCAACTAGGAAAAAACGAATCGAAAACAAAATGAACTGAACTAGATACTCTGGATACACAGCCAACAACAGTTGTGACATTATAAGATTGAAACTTTAAGGACGAAGCAAACATAAAACACATGTTGTTGTTCTAAGTCATCGTCAATCAGATCAAAAGTTTTCAGTAAAAAAAAATCTGCAGTATTGAAAAAAGCGTGGGAAACGCGTATATGGAGAGATCGTCCACACACACACATAACACATTTGGTTGTCTTGGTCAGATGACAACAGCAGCATACATTTATATCCATAACGGTGATTTTTCCCCTCATTCATTCATCATGGCAAAAAAAAGAAAGCAAAAAAATGGGAGACCCAAGTATGAACAAAACGTAAAATAGACTTAAGGTAGTAAACGAATTGAATGAAAATAAAAAAGTAAAATTGAAAATGGGTTTGCAATTAAATTTATACGGTAGTTTGGTCAATATATATTGTGAACAATGTGAACAATCACCAAATACAAAAAAAAGTAAAATCATCGAATGATGATCAATCTAAATGTCTGTGTGTGTGTATATTATTGAAGGAAATGAATAAGAATAATAATGACAAAAAAAAATTCCATTCAATCAAATTTGAACGAATTTCAATGTTTTTGCATTGCAAAAAATAAGTTTGTTGAATAATCAAGGTCATGGACCTAACGAAATTCAACAACAAAAAAAAAGAACGAAAACGACATGAAGCAAAAATAAAAATCACTAGCAAATCACATTAGGATTTTATTTTGATTCGATCAAATTTCTTTCAACATAACATCAATTGATGAATGAATGAATGAATGACAAGAATGGTCAAAATTTATATAAACAAATCATCGGCGATTATCTTAAAACAATAACAACAACAATAACAATAACATCAACAGAAAATCAAATTGTTTGAACAATATTGAATATTGATTTCAATCATCGATTTTAATTAAACATTTCAATTTTATTTTTTAAAATAAACAATAAGAATTTGTTCGTTTTGTTTTTCTTTTGTCTGAATATTTTGGTGAACGAAAAAAAAAGAATCAGCATCATTCATTGATGATAAAAACGATTGACGATGATGGACATTGTAAAATTGAATTTTTAAAAAATTCGATGGAATGTTGTGTACCCAATCACGAATACAAAACTCAACAAATTTCATTCAGTCAGAAAAATAACAAGGAAATTACTAATTTTTTTTTTTGAAAATGAATGGATGCATCAAACTATTCCCATCATCAATTGTATGTTTTTTTTTTTTTGGTATTTTGTTTCTCTTCCGTTGTTATTGATGATGATGATGATAAATATAGCGTGACAAAAGAACACCAAAAAGAAAAAAAACAAACAAGATACATAGAAAAAACCCATAAATGAACAATTATATACCAGAATAACAGGACATTTGATAATAATAACTGTAGATAATGATCATTTAGAAATGAAAAAAAAATCATTTTTATCTTTATTTTTAGTTGTAAAAACTCATTATATACGATTAATTGTTGGCAATTACAATATTTTATATTGTTTGTAAATACTATCACCATAACAAAAACCGGGTGTTTAGGAAGCAAGCAAAAGAAAACAAACGACTTCCGTTTTTTTCTTGATTCTTTGATTTGGTAAAGGAAAATATTTTTTTGTCTATAGGCTATTATTCATGTTGACCCATATATAATAAGTAATGAATGATGATGGTAAACAACCAACCAACCATCAATATTAAACCTAAATGATATTTATAATGATTGAAAAGGCTTGCCTACCGACCGATGTTGACATTTATCATCATCATCATCATCACTATTATTAAATAACCTGAAATAAAATTATTTTGGCGTCAACAATAATAACAACAGCAACAGCAGCAACAAAAATCAATAAAAAAAATAAAGTTTCCGACATAAACGGACACTGAAATAGCCTTAAATGGGAAAAAAAATTTAAAATAACTTTTCTCAGTAAATTGTTTTTTTGTTTTGTTTTTGGTTTTGTTGTCTGGAATTTTAAATTTTTTTTTATTTTTACTCAATAATCCACCTCCAGACACTGTTATAAACAAGCACACCTTGATTCTATTATAAAACAGAAATTACCTCATCATCATTATATAATGATAACGATGATCCCTTCAACTCCGTATAGAAAATCTAGCCAAATTTATATGGTGGGGGAGGTAATATATGTGAAAAATTTCTTCTTAAATACATGTGGTTTTTTTCCATCCATCATCATCATCATTGAATTATATTACATCAACAACTACCCTCAATATCACATTCTTCTAGCTAAGGAAATCCTTATTTCAACACATTGACATTAAGATATATGTTAATATATAATGTATGCCACGAGGTAAACATAACGCAATCGTTCGATATTATAATTTAGGTGGAAACCTACACATCACACATTGAAATGAAAAGAAAGCTAAAAACTGGGTGATTTTAGAAATTGGGATAGGCTCGAAATAAAATCGAGAATCAAAACAAAAAAAAATTCTTCATTCATTTATATTTTACATCATCATAGGAATCATATGGTCTTGTTTAATTGAAATCATCAAAGTCAAGTGATGAACATTATGGAAATAATAAAACAATAATAATAACAAAAATCAAAGTAGAGTAGAGGAGAAAAAAATTAAGGCGTGGAAGACGATCCAATGGCCATAAAGAACAAAGATGAGAATAAGAAATTGTAGAATACTCAGCATGACCTCGAACTTTTGAATAAAGCAATTCAAAAATAAATCAACACATCAAATGAAATTTGAACAAATAAAATTAAGAGAAAAATTTCATCAAAAAGCAATCGATCATTAGTTTTCTTTTTGGTAAAAAAATAGTCAAATGAAAACAATGAAAATAGATTATTCAATCATCATCGTCACCATCATTTGGTTTTACTTAATACGAAACAAAATTTAAAATGTTGATCGACGGAAAGATGCCCGAAGGAGATTTTTAAACATCTTTTTTTTAATTTTATTTTTCAAGAAAAGTCATTTGATAATAATTGCAATGTGTGTATGTGTATGTAGAGAATGATGGTTTTTCGTGTCATTTTTAAACCAAATTTTCAAAGATTATTTTTTCAATGACAAAATGACCACTTGTTGCTAAACAGATACGTTGAAGGACAAAGAATCTTTAAATTAAATTACTCTCAACATTGTTTGCTGTTGTTCTTAACATATAATTTGTCATTATGACAACAACAATCAATGAAAATGGTAATCGTTTTCATTTCCGGTCATTATAATTATAGATATTTCATTAATTATAACATCATTTTATAATTTAAAATGATGAATGTTTGAAAAGAAATTGACCAACATCCGTCTCCTATCATCAATGAAAATTTAAAAATAATACATCATATAATCATGCCGTCATAATGAAAACATCATCATTTATCTGGATTTATGATGATCATGGTCATAATTATCATTATTATTATGAAAAAAATGGATCATGATTGATCAGTATATTTGTCTGTTCGTCTGTGTTTTAATGTACTATATTTGATATGATTGATTGTTGTTAGTTGATGATGTATCAAAAATGAAAAACAATGTTCAAGGTAAAAAAAAGCTTTAGAAAGTGAAAGTATAGATTAGTAATAGGGAGGGTATTTATATACGGATAAAAACATATTACATATTTACAGGTAAGAAAATTAAACAAGATGTGAACGATGAAATAATGCCAACTATCAAACAATAATATCAATGGCAATGAAGATATCAAAAACTATTGTCGAGAAAATTTTCGTAAAAAAAAGTTTTGAATCATTTTTTTAAAAAATTTTATGAATGAAAAACAATAACAAAATAGGCGTCGGTTTTTGAATATAATTGTATACTATTTATAAAAAAAATTATTTTATTTTTTACTTTTTGCAAGTGAAATATTCTATTCTCAAAGAAATAGCCTAGTTTTAAATTATTTGCATGTGAAATGGATAGACTCATCATTTTCGACATATGATCATCATCATAATCATAATCATAATGATAACCATAACGATGATTATCATCATAATTGTAAGGATCAAAAATATGAGAAAATTGTACAACAACAAAATATTTTGCGAGACAACCAACATAAAAAACATTAAACAATAAATGGCTGTTTTGATCGGAAGTGAATATTGTAAGAAAGCAAAAAAATAAGAATCGGAAAAAAAACAAAGATATGATCCGATGATGTGATGATTATGAATGAATAGATGATACATTATTGAGAAAACATTTCAATCATGATTGAATGTAATGATTTTTCTTTCTCTTATTTGACGGAAATGTTATGACAACAAACACCCACAGAGAAAAAAAAATAAGATGGATATGCAGAAAAAAAAAGAAAAATAAATCAACCGATAGTAAATTGATCAATTTTTTTTTTTTGGTAATCGAATATTGAAAATGTCAAGTGTTGAATGTCAACTATTCTATAACACACAGTCATTCAAATTTTTATCAACAAAAACATAAAAGAAATAATGAATTGGAAACTTTTCTTTTTTTTGAAATCAACCAGACAACCAGATAAAAAGAGATTTAAGTAAACTTCCGTTGATGCCTTCTTAATTTGTTGTTTGTATTGTGAGAATAAATAAAGATAGTGATAAAAATTTAATGAAGAGGATTACATTGAAGTAAGAATTGTGTAAATATTGTTTGTTTGTCTTTTTTTAAATCATAAGGATTGATTTGTAAATTATTATAAGATTATTCATTTTTGGCAACAAACAATGAAAAAATTAAAAACGAAAATGATTTCTTTCAATTAATTTAAATTATCAGGAAAAAAAATAAACATCCAAACATACAAATACAATGGTCAAATTAACCAAATGAAAAGAATGGCATAAAGTTTGATGACCCTTATGGACAACAAATCATCAACAACAACCACGACCACATTACCTGATTTTGATCATCATACCACAACGAAATTATTATTTTATTTCATTTTTTCATTTCATTTCCAATTTTGTCTTCGAGTTTTTTTTAGTTATTTTATAATGATAATTATTATTATACACAACAACTAACAAAGATGGAAAATGAGAATTTGAAAGAAAGAATGAAAAAATAGTTTATACCTCCTCTCCATACAATGATGAAATAAATAAATAAAAAACAACGATCGGGCGACATACATACATACATATAGAGTGAAAAAAACAAGATATTTTTTCTGTTCTTTTCTTTTTTTAGACTAGCCATCCTAGAGTCGACCGAGGTCATCCCGTGTGAAGAAAGGTTCGAAGGGAAAAACATCATCATCATTCATTCATTCATTCTGCTATTCTTCCATCATCATCATTATTATTATCATTGGATGGTCTTCATAAAATATGGCGACTAAAGATATATATAAAATTTTTTGGGGTAGACAACGATGTCGGCGATTGCAAGTAGTGATTGTCAAACAAGATTTTGTTGTTATTATTATTATTATTGTTGAATAACTTACATATATACAAAAGACATTTTGGACATCTTTCATTCTGTTTTTTTTTCTGTTGTTGTTGTTGTTTTTATGATATGGTTGAATGAATCTTAGGTAACAAATGTGAATAAATAAGTATATGTATGGTAGTGAGATGGAGAGAGAAGAGGGTAGTGTAAAAAAAACTAAGTGTCTATGGCCAGGTAAATAAATCAAGAATAGACACAGAATAGATTTTTTTTTGTTTCTTGAAGCAAAATGAAAAAAAAATCAACTTCAAGTTTATCGATGGGAAAGAATCTTGAATATAATCATCAATTTTTTTAAAAAAATAAATATGAAAAGACATATATTTGTGACAGAATGTTTTCCATCATTTTATTTCTCATCATCACACAGACATCAAACTATGTGACATATCCATTTTATTGAGAAACAAGAAGAAACCACAAAAATTTTACAAATAATGATCATATTTTCATCAAAAATAATCATCATCACAGGTTATAATCATTAGATAATATATATGAATTCATGCATGCACACACACTTATAATCATTTTCATTTATAATTCTAATCGAAAAGTGAAAATTTACAAGATTACAAGATTTTTTTTTTGCGCAAAATTATGAAAACTTTCCGATAAAGATGTGATCAAGCCTCGAGGCTTTTCATGCACACACACACACACACCTGTTGAATTGATAATGATGAGAGATGAAATATACCACTCTTTCTTTCGTTCAGAAATAGAACAGGAAAAAAAACTAAACTCAATTTAATTCTTGTCCTTATTATTTTTCCAAGCTACTTTTTTTTGTTGTTGTTGTTGTTGGTAAAACTTTGGACTTAATTTTCATCTATTTTGTTTGAATGGAATGAATGAATAAAACCTCAGTCTCATTCACTCATCATGACATAATAACATTTAGCCTAATTGTTTTGTTTTTGTTTTTTTGGTTTTTTTCAGAATGAAATTGAGGAGACAAATACTATGTGTGTGTGTGTGTAGTCGTGTGAATAAAAACACTAGTGATGACGTCAAAAAATAAAGAGAGGGAGAAAGAGAAAAAGTCATTTCCGCTCGTTTGTCAAAAATTCAGAGAAAAAATTGAAGCCAAATAAAAAAAAACGCGGATGATATTTGATTCATTCAATGAAATGATTTTTCGTTCGTATGTTTGTATGGCGGCAACCAAAACGATATTTAAGAAATGAATAAAAATCGAAAAGAAAATGAAAATGATCATTGAAACAAATAAGGCAAAAAAGGACTGATCTTTCAGAGATTTATAGTGGAATATAAGAAGCAGAAACAAAGCGAAAAAAATTCATTTGCGTGGACTATCTTTTTTGTTTGACGGGGATAGCTTGATGAATGAAAAAAAAGAGAAATTCAGAAGAGAAAAATATATATTCACATTTGCCAAGGACAACGATTTTCACTATAAATGTTAAAAAACAATTATCGCCTAGTTTCTTAATAATATTTTTTTTTCTCGATATTTCTTATTTGAAAATTATGTGTACTTGTCACTAGCACACATGCATACATATCAAAACACATATGGAACTATTGGATTTAACATCCTATTATCCAACACACACACAACGTCAACGTTGTTTAATGTTTGTTCCATTCATTTTTTTTAATCAATAACATAAACATACGCACAAACATATGCAAACATTATTATTGACCACAGATAGAGTAGAAGAAAAAAAAATGACAAATCCAAATCGTTGACGAATGACACCTACGCACAACAACAAAAAAAAAATCAACATCAACATAATAAAATCCAATCGAAGATTCAAAATAATTAATCAAGGATTATTATTATGAATTGAAAAAAATTATATATGTTTAAATCTATTTTTAATTCTAAAATTCTGATTCTGCACCGAAATATTTTGCTGATTACAATTGAAAAGTACAAACATCCAACATTAACAGGTTTTTTTTAAAAAAAAAACATTTTCTCATCATCATCATAATCTTATTTCGCAAATATTAAATTATGGAAAAAATAAATAAACTAAAATGATGGACCTAAAACATATGTGAATGACAGAATGAAATGAATAAAAATGCAAAATTTTGTTTTTCATTTCGTGGTTTGTTTTTAAGACTAAAAAAAAATTTGCAAACAAAATGCAATGAATCTCGAAGAAGCCCTTTGCAAATGATTACGACAATGATGATGGTGCCATGGCTGGATGGATAGCCATATTTACTTGACCTGCCTTCATTTTTTTTTCTTTGATTCACATTTCATTCACTAGCTTTTTTACCAGTTTCAATGATGATGATGATCATCATCATCGTGGTCTTGGTCGTTGTAGTTTTAGTCGTCGTCACACATGCACAAATCATCAAGAGATTTTTGCATGGGTCGTACTTTCGACGTTTTTTTTTCATTCGTGGAGATATTTTCTTTTCCTTTTTTTTCTTTATTTCTATGGAATGAAAAAATTAAAAAGGAAAAAAAGGAAAGAAAGCAGAAAAATCTTGCCGAACGATCAAAGGAACCAAAGTAACTTTTACTAAAAACCATATAGGTAGCTGATATACTACTACTACTATTACTAGGGCCATTTTTTCCCCTATTCAATTCATTCATTCATTGAAAAAAATTTCAAAATACAATTCACGATTCACATTCATTCATTCATTCATTCATTCATTTCCAATTCAATCTATAATGATAATCTACCATTCAATTGATCGAATATATTGAGTGAACGAAAATAATGAAAAACATACACATGGAAATAAACTTTCAATGAAGAAAATTTGAAGGGAAATGAAACGAATAGAAAAAAATACGTACCCTAGCTATATAAAATGTTATACCTAGAAAATCATTGTTAGTAATAATCATAATAATGATGATGATGATGATGATGATGGTTATACCTTGTACAATTTGACCTATGTGACACCACACACACTGAAAGATATTGAGAAAGGAAAGACTCTTTCCGAAGATCGAAAAAAAAGACGTGATCGAACAATGATCGACTTTCAAGTAAAAAAATAAAAAGTTAGGTTGGTTAGGTAATAATATGATGAATATAAAATCAATCCATTTCTCTCCTGTTTTCTTTTCTTTTTAAACATCCATGTCATAGTGATGACCGATTTGATTCGAACATAAAAATCCAAAAAAAAGAATGCCAAAAAAAACTCATTGGTGTCACCTTTTTATTTTAAAAAAATATACATTTGATCATCATCACTACTGAAATAACAACTATTTTACTACCGATAACCAATTGATTAGCTTGAAGTTTTTTATATTTATTTTTTTAAATTTTATTCGATGCATATACGTGTTCCCAATAAAAGATTTGAATGTTGTTGTTGTTGCTATTAATGAATGAATGAATATGATCACCGGTATTCAATACCTACCAATATCCGACTCCTTGATCACACACATGCACACCAAAAAAAATAATAATCGTGACTGCCGAATGAAATTTTTCTACAATAATCTCTAGTTTTTCATTAAATAGCTAAAACATTTAACAAGCATCACATTAATAGACATTCAAACAAAACAAAACAAAAAAGAGAAAATTCAATTCATTTATTTTCAAGTTAAATAGAATAAAATCTTTTAAAAATGATAGGCAATTAAATGGGTAATAAGAATGAATGACCGTCGACGACTATTCGATGGTCGATGGCTATCTACAAGGCCAAAGAACTCGAACTCGATTGAACAGGTAGAAAAAAAACAACAAAGATTATACAATTTTTCATTCACAAGATATGTTTACTACGACAAACAAAAACAAAAAAGAACAAGATTGCTTTTCACAGATATAAACAACATCAATTTCACACATTTAAATTCGTATTTGGTAGATAAAATTTTAACAAGATTGAAATGAAAATATTTGATTTTTGGATGGTGTGAAATTAAGAGATAGAGAAAAAGAGACAAATAATTTTTGTTCAACTTACCTCGTTCTTCAATGACCGCTTCGATTAATGTGATTGTTGCGGTGAATAAAATAATCAACAAACATGTTGTAATTGATTTATGAGAAAAGTTTTGTTTGCTACACAATTTTGATGACATTATCGTTTGTTGATGATGATCATTGTAACATTTTTCAAAATTAGGACGATAATGACGAAAATCCATCGTTTCCGTTCGTCGTTTCATATTGAAATCATTCATAATGGTCCGCATTTATTTACACAGACACAAATATAAACAAACATAAAGGAAAAATTTTCTCATAATTTATTTTGGAACAGTCATTGAAACCAAAAAATACACATAAAAATCTTAATAAAATCGATCAAATATTGAAAATGAATCAATTCCAAGTGATTATAGATTAAACAAATGCTAGATTGAACTAGAAAGAGAATTCGTTGATAAATAATCAAAGAATATGCTTGAATAAAGAAAAATTTGGATCCGATGTAAATGGTTCAATGATCAAACGTCGACTGGCGAGGTTCATCATTTCAAGTTGCCAAGCAAGCTCCTCTCTTCAAATCTGAAGATGACGACTACGGCGGCTGCGACGATAGCATTACAATTGCCAAGGCGGTGCTTAACAATTCCCTATACTTGTTGCTGGCCATTGTGTGCGTACGATTTCTATTTCGACAATTTTACGAAAATAAAAAAAATCTTTTCATTATGATGATGAAATTGATAATAATGGAAATAAGAATTTCGATCCTATTTTGAGTTTGAACGAACCAAATAATTCAAATTTTCAAGAATTTAATCGAATGCACTCGAACATTCGAAAGCCAAAATGCTTAGATTTTTAGCATTTATTTTTCAAATCAATCTTTCGCGGGATAATATTTTTGAAAAAAATAGACAAATAGGTCGATATAGTCGTCTGAAATGAACATCTGATTCTGTATGTTCGATTCATCGAACAAATGTTCTGATTCAATTTTATTTTTGATTCATCGATTCATCATGTCTTTAATTTTTGGAAATCAATCAGATTTCAACCTGGACACACATTCCGTGTTGACTGAGTTAGATCGTAGTCTTCATTCATCATCGATTGGGGATCAATGTGAGGGAATCGTCAAAGTTCCATCATTGTTTGAACGTTATCCGTTCCCCATTCTAATCAACGCTGCATCGTTAAAATTGTCTGAACTTTTTCAAGAAGGCAGTAACTTTTTGCGGATATTAATTCTACAAGTTTTCAAAGAAAGTGAAAAACATTTGGACAAGATATTAAATATTGATGAATTTGTTCGGCATCTGTTCGCCGTAAGCTATTCAAATGATCCATTGGCTCGTTCGATTACATTGCAAACATTAGGCCATATTGCTCGTATCGTATGGAACAACAAAAATATCCATCATTTTATTCGTAACAGTTTAGAATCGAATGATGAACAAGAAGTTCATGCCTCCATCGAAGCCAGCGTACAGTTTGCTAAACAATCGAAAGAATTTGCCCAAAATATCTATCCTAAAGTCATCTATATGATCGAAGGTTTAACCACACCGATAGACATTAAAATCTGCTTACTCGAAGTGATCAATAATCTTCATCACAATTTTGCGATAGTCGAAGATGCACGTAACAAATTGATTTCGTTTCTTGAAAAATACCCCGAAAAAAAATTTTTATGTCAAAATCTTCATACCTTAACATCAATTGCTTCATCATCGATTACTCATATACCGGATCAAGTCGAATTGTTGCTTGAATATTATACAAATGATCCAAGAATCAGTGTCAAATTATCCGTGTTGAATGATTTAAAGAGTCTGGCTAAAGAAAGCGCCCATCTTTGGAAACCTGCAAGCATAGACAAATTTATCAATCTTATTTTTGCTAATTTGGACCTGAACAATTTCTTTTATTCATTAAATAGTATGGAGCTGAAAGAATCGCGTTTATTGTGTCGATCATTGGCAGTATTGAGCGAATTAGTGGGTTCTCCATCAGTTTTCATTGATAATTCTCTTGTTTCAATGGATCACATTGCTAAAATTGTCAACTTTGGTACACAAATCATTTACCAGTCGACTTTGCATGCTATGTTTGCCGAAAATCTACAAATATCTTTGATATCAAAATGTTTTACTATATTAACAAATATCTGTTTACATATGGATTCGAAATCTATTGATAATATCGATGTTCTTCAGGAAACCTGCTCTGCATATGAATCATATTTTCTTGGAAAATTCAGCACCGAAATCGATGATAAAACGAGCAAAGAAGCTTTGAAAGAAATATTCAAAAGTTGCGTCACATTATGTCTACGACAAGAATCAGAGCCTAGCCAAGTGCTTCAAATAACTGAAGCTTTGCGATTCATACTTTTAAAATCAAAACCTAATAGTTCCTGGTACGAGATGATTTGTGAAACTATATGTGCGTTGTCTCTAGTTATTCAGAAAAATAAAAGTCTTTCGTCAGATGATATAATCGACATGATAAAATCGAGCCAAAAATCCAAAAAGAAATCGTTTCCAAAAAATGATCGGCTTGCCATCAAATTGTTAATCATCTTTTTTCAATTGAAAAATGGTAGTGTGATAATGGAGAAAGAATCGGTCATTCTCCTCGACAGTCTATCTAAATACAATGCCTGGGTCTGTTATAAAATTGTTCGAGCAGCGATGCGTTATGGCCATCATAATTTTGCAACACAGTTATTGAACAAAATCAAACCATCCACTGAATCGATTGAACAATGCTATTTCTGGATCAATAGTTTGCTACAGATAACCGAAGCCGAGGCATCGTTAATTAATGAAGATCTTATTAGATTGAAAAGTGATGAATTTTTATCTGTCAATTACAATTGTGAACAACTTGAACATGGATTGCTCAAGTGTATTTCCACCTATACGCAAGGTCTAACAAATTTGAAAGCTTCGGTTTCGAACGTCAAGCCAATGCACTTCCAATGCGAATTTGTTCGACTTCGTTTAAAATATCTTCAAGCTCATAAACATTTTCGTCAATGTTGTCAGATGATTCAATCATCGCCATGTCCAATTTCACTCATATCGAATGGTAATCAAACTGCACAATCTACCAATTGCTGGTCGGATGATCTTCTTCGTAACGGACGAATCGTAACATCACTGCAAAAATGTTCGCAAGAATTTCGTCGCATATCGGATAGTTATAGTGCATTATATCAATCATCTTTTGATGCCGATCCAAACACACTTTCCTATATTCAACTATGTCAACACAGTTGTACTTTACTTGCCGAAGTAATTGAGAATCTATTTCAAAAAAGTCATCGCATCGATTCATTATTTCTGCGATCTACTCGGACGAATACAATTAGTCCTGTCCATCAAATTAGAACGATTAATTCTGATGATTCGACCGCTGCAAGTATAATCGAACAGAAAGAAATGGAAAATGTTTGCGCATTAATCTCTGATCTGGTGCAAAAAAATGAATTGATGAGTTTGACCAATGTTGATCAAAGTCGACGAACCAACGGTCGACAATTTTTATCTTTATTTGCTCGACAAATTGAAATGTTACTGCGAATTAGTGCTCGTATGTTGCTGGTTCCATTATCATTTCCACGTTTCTTTTTTCAAGCAATCCAATCGACCAATATTAAATTGGAATTATCATCACAACAACCACGTAACATACAAGATACAATCAACATAGGTCAAAGTGTGCAATTTGTACTTTACGTCGAAGGAGTTGTCATCACTAATCCATCAAAATTAAAATTGTCTACAACAAAAATGACACCGATGTCAATGTCAGATCATAGGCTTACAATGCAATCAATGATGAGAATGATACAAAAAGCGAACAAACAGTTGGGTGGACAAAAACGAACCAATATATTCCGTAAAGTAAACAAAATTCTTTTAACATTGAATGCAGTGCCAATAAACAACGCAAACGATATGGCACATATGTCTCCGATGCAATCGACCATTACGATGCATTCCATTGTCGTACCAGTGAATGATTATTTTCACACACAGTTTTTGTTATCATTTCCTAACATTAACCTTTACAATATTTCAGTTGAGACATCCATCATCGATGAAAATGAAGCACAATGGAAAAGTGGCCCGATTCAAACAATCACAGCCAAAGTTGTTGAAGATTATAAAGCCATTTGATTATTCATATCTTTTTTTATACCATAAATAAATCATATTGACATATGAATTTTTTTTAAAATTCTTTAATATAAATGATATTTCACATATGGGAAAAATTCGATGCAAATGATGGTCATCACAATCTGATGTGAAGAATACAAATTTGACATTTAACACAATGATTTCCGTTAGAATTTTCATAGATAAATATTTACAAAACTCTTTCAATACAACAAGCAACCAATTAATGAAGACAAATTAATCAAAAAACAAGAACAAAATATAAATGTAACATATTTTATCCAAATAAGTGTTTTTGTAAATTTTTTTCTATACAAATTTCTTTCTCGACGAACAACAAATATGAATATTTTACAATGATTTTTTTTCTATTAATGTTCGTCTTCCAGATTTTTAGCCAATTTATTACATAATTTAAAAATAATACAACAATTTTAAAATGTTAATCGAAAATTTTCCTAAATATTAGGATTAGATGAGAATAGGGATCACCGACCAGTTAGGGAAAAAAATCACCGCCCATTTGAATCTATTCATTCATCCATGATAATGAAGACAAATGATTGAAGAAATGGAATTCAAGATGTGCTTTGAGCATTATAGTGACCACAATAAAGTAATGGCCATGTTCTAACAGAATAGCGAATTTTCATTATATTTGGCAAAACAATGAGGAAATTTGGAAAAATGTAGAATGCTATAGGGCAGTATGAGTGAAAGACGTTGCGCTATTACTATGAGCAAGCGATAATAAACTGCCGCTAACACTGGCAGAATCATCGTTATCCATAAATTGTGGGTATGGCTCAGTGGATGCATCTGCAATGGCCAAAGCATTGAAGCCCATTTGTGTGCTTTCTAGATCAAATTTTTCAATTTCCTGTGCTTGACGTTCAAGTAATAAACGTTTACGTTCATTTCGTTCATTCTGAAATTGTTGACGTTCATCTTCCATCTATTGATGAAAAAAATTGAAAATTAAAAAAAATTCATACATCTAATAATTTACCTTTTTCTCCAATTTCATCTTATCGATACGGACTCTTTCTTCTAGTTCACCACGTTCTTTGGCACGTTGTGCTTCGGCATTTAATCGGATTTTGCTTTGAAAAGCTCTCAACGATTCAAGCTCTTGATCAAGTTGATTTCTTAGTTCATTTTCTTCTTGTTCTTGTGCTTCATCCAATCGTATCTGTAAGGAATTTAAGATCATTGTACTCATGGAATTTTGTTTTACTTTAAGGTTAACATACCGATTGTGTTTGAAGCATATCTGCTATGCTTTGTTCATATTGTTCGCCTAAAATCTGTAACTTTCGAACTTGTTCTTCTTTCAATTTTTTGATGACATTTTTCTGTTCATCTTTTGGTGTGGAACTCAATATTTGTTCCTTCCAGGCCTTATACTGTTAGAATAATATAGGAAATCAGAAATCAAACTTAAAAACTTCAATAATTAATACCTGAAGTGTTTGTGTTTTACACGTTTCACGGAATTGTTTTCGTATCTGTAATTCTTTTTGTTTGAGACTTTTTGGTTGTTGCTTCACTTCCATTGCGTGCTTTTTACGTAATTCTTTCAATCGTCGATCAATGTATTCCTGTTGATTGGCTAATTCAATCGAATGCTGATTACGAATTTGCTCCTCACGTAATTGATGGATAGCTTTTTGCTGTTGATATTGAAGATCTTGGAATATATCATGATGTTGCATTAACATCTCATGTGCATGTTCCAATTGACTTTGTCGTTTATTAAGCTCATCGCGTAACATTTCCCTTTCTAGTTGATGAAATTGAATTTGCTTACGGCGACGAAATTTTCGTATTTCCAATTTAAAATATTCGTCATTCTGTTGTTGTAGATTTTGTAATTTAAGATGTTGATCTCTTTGCACTTGTTCTAACCGCATTTTGTATTCATCGTGTGGGTATTCACGTTTCAGTCTATCTTTGACACATTTGAATTCACGTTTTTGTTGAATCTGTGCGCGGCTGAATTCGTCTTTTTGTGTGTTTAGTATCGATTTGCCAATCTTACGTTGTTGTGTTGAATTGACTTTTGACTAAAATTCAAAAAAAAACAAATAAATTTTAAGCTTAGTATATTGGAACATCTCAACCTTTTTTTCTAATTCTTGCTGTTGTTTGGTGATTTGTTTTTCCAGATCCTTTTTGAATTGCTGTAATAATGCATCATATTCTTTGTCTAATTTTTGTTGCTGTTCTTCAAATTCTTGTCGACATTTATCTTCTAGCTGCATGATTGCTTTCTGATGTTGGCGACGCATCCGTTTATAACCGGACATTTGTTCTTGTAGCTGATTATCCCGGGCATGTTCTTTTAATTGCCTAGTAACAATCGAAGTAGTACGTAAGGTAGCAAAATTATTGGCACCCAATTCAGTGCTATTTATGCTGGCCGAAGAATTCTGTGGAAAATATTCATAGATAATTAGTTTTTTAAAATCATCAAAATTTATCTCATACCGATGGACTGATTCGATTTGTCTGATTAGAAATGCCACCTCCACCTGTGCTCGAACTTGTACTTTCACGCCGGATCGTTATTGGATTACGATAAGCATCGACATCATTTACACAATTATTAGCAGTTGGTATGCTACTCGTACTACTGCTTTGACTACATATGCTAATTTGGCTTGTACTTTGTCGGCTATTATAGCTAGCCACACTATTACTTTTACCGTTATTATTATAATTATTGACAATATTTCCATATAATGGTTGTTGATTTTGATAATTTGGCTGCTGCTGTTGTGGAGATTGATTTTTTGATCCATGGTATTGTTGATGATTCTGATAATAAGAATGTTGCTGTTGTTGATGATGATGAGAATAGTTGTTCATATTGCTGTTGCCGGCTTTATTGCGATTATTATTGTTGTTAGCATTATTGCGGCTATTATGTTGTATGACTTCTTCCTGCATAATCGTATTGATCAGTTGGGTTAATGGAACATCACAGTTTCTACTTACATTTATATCACTTTCATAATCAACTTGAGAACTTTGACTTTGAAGATCTGAATTGCGATTATCGGCCATTAATATTTTTTTCATTTTACGATCATTCAGATTATCTAATTCACGGACAGCCGTCTTTGTTCGATTGATTAAATCCATGATCACTGTGTGCGAACGTGGTCTGGTTATGAATGAGTGCTGTAATCGCAGAAAAAATAATTTTTATTTCGGACCTTTAAGTTAATAAAAAGTTACCTTCAACATTGCACTTGATGTTGGTCGTTCATTAGGATTCTTTTTCAGGCAAGAATTGACAAAGTTTCGAAATAAATCGGTCCAATCAATAGATCCGGCATAGCTTAAAGTAGGTGAATCATTTTGGGCAATATGATATAAGGCACTCATAGCGTTCATATTAAAATATGGTGGTTTTCGTTCCGCCATTTCTATACAGGTTATGCCCAATGACCAAACATCTACTTTACCATCATATTGACCTTCATCCATGGCTAGAATAACTTCGGGTGCCATCCAATATGGCGTACCGACAAATGAATTGGCAGGCGAGATTATCGATGCTGAACCGAAATCGGCTAATTTGACTGCGCCATTTTCGGTAAGTAAAATGTTGCCCGCCTTTACATCACGATGTATACGACTTTGTGAATGTAAATATTCGAGGCCTTTGAGAGAATCATGACAAATAGCAGATATTTCTTCTTCCCTCAATGGTTTTTTGTGCACTAATATGCAAAATATGAATATTAAAAATCGAAAACCAAGTGGCTGAACGTACCTTCAATGATATCGGATGCTGATCCAAGACAATATTCCATCACTAACCATGCTGTCTGATCTTTTAGATAGCATCCTTTATAGTCGATAGTATTACGATTTTTTAAGGTTTTAAGAAATTTTACTTCCTTTAAGATATCTTGCCATTTCTAAGAAATCCAGTAGTAAAATAACAATTAATTAAACATATTTAATATGAATGCTGACGTACTTCTGTAGATTGTTTGCCAGTGAAGGACATCTTTTTAATGGCGACCACTTCTTTTGTAATGACATTTCGAGCCTTAATCAATGATTGTTTCATAAACTGAATTAGAATGCGAAAAAAAAACATACAATACAAACATACGTAATAAACGGCACCGAAGCTTCCATGTCCAATTTCACGAAGATCGGTGAATATTTTTTCAGGATCTTCTTTATCAAAATATTGTGCGATTTCGGGATCTTTAAGATGACCGAGTCTAAATAATGACATTCAAAGAAAAAAATTTGTCAGAATTTTTTTCAGACAAATGAGAAAAAAACTTACCTGAAATGTGTTGGCATTGTGTCGATTTTTTTGAAATTGAAAAATGACAATAAATGACTTGTACTGAAAGAGATGATCAACACTATCGTCACACCAGAATGAATTGAATACAAGTATGTGAGCGAATGTGATCAGGATATTTTGGAATTAATCTGGTTGAACAGAAATTGTTCATTTAATCATCGATAATCATCTCTTTCTAAATGGTTAAAGTTTTTTAAGAAAAAAAATTGAAAAGAAAAAAATAAAATAATTAATTTTAATCCGAAAAATTGATGCCAAACCCAAGATTTTGAACTAATATAAATTATAATGAATAGATGAACAATAAGATATGAAAAAATTTCGAAAAACAACAACAACAAAAGGTCATTATTTTCAAAGATAAACTAATCTGTAAGTGTGCAAAAAAAATGATTTAGTGTTTAGAAAAAAATAGGATAATACCATCAAAAAGGTGTCTAATAAGATTTAATTCATTCATTAACATCACCACCATACCATAACACTAATTACAATTCAGATTGAAAAAAAATGATTTCGCTTTTAAACAACAAAAGTACACTGATTGATTTTCAACACACAAAACACAACATGTGATTGTTATTTCGACTATGAAAGAATAAAATTAACAAAAAAAAAACTACAGTAATATTCTTCATATCTATAGTATGATGGAATATAATTTTAATAACAGCACAAAACAAATAGAAATAAAGCTTGCCAAACATAACATAATTTTCTTAAAATTATAATAATTAATGATTAAAAAACGGCTTTCTATTCCGATATTTAAGATTTGAAATTTGAGAAGCAAAAAAAAAAAAAAAGATATGGCCAGGCAACGAAACAGAAAATTTTTTGTGCCAACATTCAGACCAAATTCAAATACATGGTCTTTGTGAATAAGGAAGAAACCGATATCAATGATTTTTAAAAAAAATTTATTTCAATAAGTTTAACTATAATATCTTGTCATATAACAAAATGTCAATAAATAATAATTTCTACATAGAATTCAAAAGATATACTAACAACATTAATAAACAAATGTCCGTTATTAGGACGTAATTGTTCCAATGGATTAAAGTGATAAATTAATGAAAAAAAAATTCTTTTCATTCATCATTTTTGATAAATAGTAGAATTTTTCATTCAATGCTTATACTGAATGAAACAAGGGTTAGCCATAACATTATCAGTAGCAATTTTTCATATTGAAAAAAAACCATTCGATTCCGATCTAACATGAGAACTATCAGATCTGATAACAAAAATATTCATTCGATCGTTTAGTCAAATTAGTTGATGAAACAAAAATGATCCTCATAACTATAATTATATAATGGACAGTTTGAGCATAAGTTCATTTGTAATAATAAAACGAAATTGTTTAAACCCAACAGAATAAATAGAGAAACGAAATGAAACCGGGCAGTTTATGACGTAATAAATATTTGTATGATGTGATGTGATGTGTGTGTGTACTCACGCGTTATATTTCGCCGCTGTCATCATCATCATCATCATCATTTTAGTTTCTGGTGCGTAGATAAATTTTTTTTTTTTAAAGATATAGAAAATATCCCAGTTCCCTGGCCAACAGAAAGAAAAAAAGAAAGAGAAAGAGAGAAAAAAAGTTCAATGTCCCGGGAACGAACCAAAAAATATATTGCAGGCGTCAGTGAATGTGTACATAGTTTATTTCAAATTATTT
This sequence comes from Dermatophagoides pteronyssinus, assembly GCF_027571235.1. Lineage (NCBI taxonomy): Eukaryota > Metazoa > Arthropoda > Arachnida > Sarcoptiformes > Pyroglyphidae > Dermatophagoides > Dermatophagoides pteronyssinus. Next base: position 28,922 of record NW_027461583.1, read on the forward strand.
TCATATGAAAAAAAAACGAAGATAAAAGATTTTAATAAGATGATAAACTGAAAAAAAGGGTTATCCTTGCAAATAAAAAAAAATGATTCTTTGATTCTTTAATAAATTCTGATCATCTGAAAAATAATAATCAAATTCTTTTCACGTTTTTAGAAAATAAACCTTTCACTATACATATTTGTCATAGATTTATCATGTTTCAAATGAATCATGGATTTATCCTTTGACATGGTGATAATGAATATTGAAAAAACATACAGAAGCCATATCGAAAAATAATCATTTTCGTTTCAATAAAAAGAAAGAGAACGATAGATAGAGAGTCACCTACACAAAGAAAATCATGTTTCATTTTTTTTCTCTCCAATACATCATCCATATATATGAAATATAGAACCAAATGAACAATTTTCCCTGAAAGGAAATCGAGCAATGACGACTAGTGTGTGTGTGTGTGTGCGTGTATATCAAATGAAGGTGCGAATGTTATTGAAAGGAAATGGCATATATATCGTTTCGTTTCGTTTTCACATATAAACAACTGAAATGGCAAACCAAAAACAAAAAGGAAGAAAATATTTTCAAAAAAAAAAATTCAGCAATTATAATAAAAAATAAAACAATGATGTTGTTATTATTATCATTCTAAAAAAAATAGGAGTTGCTTTTCAATGTATGATTAGTTTAGTTCATCAATACGATTGAATGGATAATTGAATAATTTTAAAAAATTTAGAAATAAAAATCCAATTCATTCTTCCTTATTATTATTATCATTATTATTCAAAGCCGGATGATATAATCTAATATCGAATATGTCATCAATCTATTTTTAAATTGATAATAAATTTAGTTTATCATCATTATAATGATGATGAAGATCATCATCATCATCATTGTTCATTTAGGATGTAAATGATCTACATAAATAATGATCACATTCCCATCATGAATCATCATTATAATCGCAAATTGTTAAAAGAAGATAGATCATGTGCACCAAAACCACCATTTTGGGAAAAGTACTCAAAAAAAAGGAAAAAAATCATTATTATATGTAACAACAAATATGAAAAAACCGGCTTATTGAATGTATGTTCATTTACCTTGTGAGAATTAAAAACTTGACCAAGTCATATAAATAAAGAAAGAAAAAGAGAAAAAAAGAAGGACTCAAATAAACATCCATTGAAAATTGCCATAAATTTATTGTTTTCATTGGTAAATCAACGAAACAAAAAGAAAAACAGCTGTTTCTTGTATTAGATAAAAAAATCGAAATCATTTCAAAAGGATTGAAATACAAATCATAAATGAGACCAAATTGTAACGGTGTTCATCAATGTTTTTTTTGCAAAAGAGAGAGAAAGAGAAGGGTATTTCATCATGGTCATCGTGAACATAGTTAACAAGAGCAGGTTTTTTTTTGTCATTTACATCATTATAAAATGATGATGATGATGATGGTAGTAATAATCATGAAATTCAGGGGTTATCAACACACACACACACACACACACCTATTTTAAGTTTAATTATGCAAGAAATTTTCTTTGTCTTATAAATTTCGTGATGATGTCGTTTATTTATCATTATTATTATTGTGATCAGCATCATGGTTGGACATCAATGAATGAACAAAACTTACTTACCATAAATCATAGATAGATTGATAATCTAGACAAAATAACAGGAAAAAAAATTAGTACCAAATACGGAACACACTAACATAAATTTTAGAACATAGATAAAGATCGATCAATGTGGCCAATCATTCATTGCTTTTATCTAGTTTTCATGCAGAAGCAACGAGAAACATTACATTAAGCAGCAATAGAAAATGTCGAATAGACAAAAAAAAACAATGGAACTATTTGCTGCAAATGTTTGCAAAGATTAAATCAATAATGGAAGCAAAACAAAAAAAAAAATCCAAAACTTGACTTATTAGAATATTGGTATTGCTGTTCTGTTTTCAGTTGGACATATATAAAGAAAAGAATTCGTTTTGAAAAAGATTTTAAAATCAATATTTTGGTTCCAAATACTTGTACAGATGGAAAAGTTTAAAATTAAACAAAATTTTTATAATCGATAAAATGTTTTTTTTCTTCTCCAATACAACTTTACATTGCCAAAATATTTGTCCGACAGTTGACTCGAAAATCAAAAAATTTTGTTTTGTATAAACGACGAAGAAAATTTAAAATATTCGATAATGATACATGAACAGATGATCCAATAGGATAATTATCCAATCATTCTAAACATACATAAAGAGAACGATATTTCTTTCTGATACCTCTTTTTCTTTTTAAACAAAAAAAAATCAAATCTACCACCCCTTCTTCTTCTACATAAAATTCGACAAGCCAGTCAACCCAAATATTTACATAATGATGCTGATGAACTATAAACTCTTTGTAATTTAGCAATTCGAATAAATAAATATAGCAGAAAAAATGGAATAGAAGAAAAAAAAACCGGATGAATAGCAAAAACAAAACGCCCTTCTTGTCTCTCGCTAGTTATCTTAGGGGTTAAAATGATAATTATCACCCTTCAAATTTTCACAACAAAATGTTTTGTTTTTAGTTTATCATGGAAAAAACACAAATATAATTTATGTATATTCATGTGACTAAGTTTCCGCGGAAATTAAACAAAACAACCCAAAAACAGACACACAGAGAGAAAAAAAAGACAATACATCATAATCAAATAGAACAAAATTTTTTTACATAAATATTTTTTCACTCACACACAAACATTCCATACGATCATAATTTTTTGCAATAAAAAAAAATGATCAGATCACATGTCTCTGATTAGTATGATGATTTTGTAAAATATTTTCAAACAAAAAAAAACTGAAAAATACCAAACATTATCATTGAAGAACTTACCTTTATGAATAATAATACATGAATGAATGAATCAGTAATTTTTTTTGTTTGTTCCTGATTTCATTAAATACAGATTTCAAAACTTTGACATAACCATCATAACCATTGTGATGGTAAGTAAATTAAAAGGGGAAAAAAGTACCAAACCATATTTATAAAAAAAACAGCTTATTCAATGTTGTAGATTTGTTGTTGATTGTGTGTGTAGGTGTAATCAGACAATTAAAGAATTCTAGCTGTTTATACTGAAATTATTGATGAATTTGTCAAGGTTTATAACGCAAATGATAACGATGAATGAAGATGATCAGAATGAATTGAGAATGGATTATAGACATTTTTAAAAAGGAATATTTTTTCGATTCATCATATAAATCAAAAACCAATGGTCATTACATGAATACACACACACACACTGAACAATAACTATAGAAAAAACAAAACAAAACAAATGCAAAAGGGCCCACACAATGAATACAAATTTTCACTGGCCACTGATACCACAAAAAAAACACAAATCGAAACGGATTCCTAACAGAATTGATATTTAATCACACAATAGAGATTTTAGAGTTCTTCTTACAAGAAGGGGCGTGTAAGTAGATGAAAAATAGGGGATGTTTCCTCGATGTTTCCTCGATGTTATTGTCGATATTTGTAAGATTTCAATGATGATAAGCAAAAAAAAAAACAAATTTTGGCATTGAGCACCGACAACGTCGTCGCCGTCGTTGTCGTCTTGCTTGATTGTTTAGTTTGGTTTTTCAGTATCGTTCATTACAAAAAAAAACACCATTCTCATCATTCGAATCCCATGTCCGAAAGTAGTAGCACCAACAACATATCAAAGAATTCGATATCAGCAGCCACTACCAAAAAACCAGAATAAATTAACCAAACTGGCAAGTTCGTCTACAAACACAAAATATACAAAAGCATTGAGGCAATTTGAGTGAAAAACTGCTCATTTATTGGAAGCAAAAAACAAGCTGCTTCCAGCTTCAATTTTAACCAAATTCACTATGACGACTTTGGCAATAATAATCTCCACTACCTCATTATTGGCACAAATGTGCAAAAAGTAAAAAAAAAAAACATTAAAAATGCTGCTTCTACATTTTGGATTCTACCGTCATTTTGCGAAAAAATGACTTATTCAAGTTTTGCGATTTGTTCAATTATTTGTTCTTATTTGTTGAATAAACTTCAGGAATTATTGTGAAATTTGCATGAAAATAGGAAGCTTCAATGTTATTCCGGTTAATAAAGCTTTTTTGGAACTAATTGTCATCGTTAATCGAGATATCACTGTATATCAAAAAAAGTAGAAGCATAGACATTGGTCTGTTCCAACACACAAACATCCGATCCAACTTTTTATTGACCAAACTTTGTGCCATCTGTTGTCAAAGAATATTAACAATAATTTTGATAAATTTTTAACGTCAAGTTTTAATTTTGCATTAAAAAAATTTATTTTCGTAAAATGGATAGAAATACAAATGAATAATGAATGAATAAATTGATAGATTTAATCTTTAGTAACTGAGGCTGACGGCGGTGCTGATTGTGCGACGACCGGCAGGATTTTATCTGTAGAAAATAATCATATTAGGAAAAAATTCACAGAAAAATGCGATCAAAGTAATACTAACTTATAATTTTTCCATATCCACCACGATCAGGATCGAAATTCTCGCGATATTCATCACGAATTTGTCCACCACTTTTTCCACGGCCAAATTGTCTTCCTTCAATAAAACCGGCATCCCAATCACATCTAATGATGCGATTATCGAGTCGAGTACCGTTTATCCATTGCATGGCACGAAGAGCATCTTCACGTTCATGAAATTCGACGAAACAAAATCCACAAGGAGTTTTTCTAAACTTATCCAAACCGATAATAACACGACGAATATCACCACAACGACCAAATAAATCATAGATTTGCTCTTCCGACGTATAGAACGATAGGTTACCAATATAAAGTGTGGTAGATCTACGGAGTTTTTCTTCTTGTTCTTCGCGGCTTCCCTAAATCGAACAAGAATTTATTTTGGAACTGCAAACATAAATTTTTCTCACACGTTATTGCTTACTTGAAATTTCGTATCACGATAGCTACCAAGACTAATGTCTCTTCGTTTTTGTAAAGTAGCGCTCATTTTTTACAAATGATAAAGATTTATTTGTTTTTAAACTAAAAATTTGAAATCTATCAACAATATCGAAAAATACAATGCCGCATCAGTGAATTGGTCAATCACGTGATCAAAAACTATATTGACTCATAGAGAGTAGTTATAAATGATACAGTGCAAATAGGTGAATTAATGATCATTTTTAAAAATTGAATGCGAAAAATGGGGCAGTTTATGTACATGACTAAATATCTGAAACATTTCATCACTAGTTAAATCACCAAGGGTTTTATAATAGGAAATACCAAGACCAATAAGATCAATCGTACAACCAGGAAAATGTTTTTCATAATATTTTATGGCATTGTTTGTACGTTTCATGAATGATTGTTTGACAAAAACACTAAAGTAAGTATAAAAATAAAGTGTTATAATCGATTTATTGGATAAAATACAAATACTTACATGTAATCGATTAGATAATCAGCCTCCATTTGACTAATAAAAGGCTTCGGTTTAAGTTTAATCAAAATGAATGCTTCTTTTGATTTAAATTTACGATCATTGGTATAGGCGAAATTGGTACTAGATATGATTGAATGATGTCGATTTTCAATCTTAACTTTATCAATACCGTTTTTCAAATCTGATGAATATAAATCGATTTCATGTCGTTCAAACAGTGTATTCATGTGAATAGTGAAGGCAGTATAAAGGTGAAGGTTACGTGATGGTTTACTTGCTATCGTTCTATATATGGATATTGGTACGAATAGATAAAATTCATTGGGTCCAGACTCGAAGAATGATTCAAAACGAACAATGGAATACACTAGATAGGTAAGAAATTCTCGAGCAAAAAATGGCGATAAAGCAGTGAATAGTTGAAATGATGGTTGCGTTTGTTGTGGCCGATCGGTTGAATGTGACCAATTATTTGTCAAACCACCAAAACATAATCGAAGTAGATCTTCACGTTCCAAATCGAGTAATCTATAATTTCCAGTTGCAAAATCTGTAAAAAAGATTAATAAAACGGTATTTGAATTAATCATAGCCGATTTTTTTACCTAATATTTGTTTGTCGATAATTTCCATTTTATCATTTCCATATTTCTGATGAAGTGCTTCCAGATGTGGTCGATGTTTTGAAACATGCTCGAACACACGTATTTTTCTTTTGCTATGTTTCAATAAATTTTCTGTTAGAATACCATATCCCGGTGAAGCTTCAAATAAATAAGAATTTTTGCTATTATCACAGTCTAATTCATGAGCGATTTTTTCGCAAAATTTCTCTGCAATTTTTTGATTTTTTAGACAAATAAATTGATTAGATGTTTTACGGAGATATGATTTGAGCAATTCTTGTTGCATATTGGAGCCATTCAAATGATTAAGCCTAGCTTTACTAATCATTTTTATCTTTGCTTCATGATAATAATGAACGAAAAAAATTGAAACATCTTGAGAATCAAATATGATTATTAAACAATCGATTATTTAACATCGATTATCACGTGAATATAGATTTTATATTTTTGTTGCATCCAAATTGTTTTTTTTAATTGTTTACGAAATTAATTATCCAATTATTCTTATGTCTTCATCAGAACCTGAAAATTGTCCGGGTATCGATTCTGAACAGGCGGGAAAATCAACCGCATGTGCTGGATGTCCTAATCAAGGATTATGTGCTGGTGGCGAATTACGGTCATCGATCAAAGATGCTGAACAAGATTATTATGAAATAGCAAGGAAATTATCACCGATCAAGCACATCATAATTATAATGTCGGGAAAAGGTGGCGTGGGCAAAAGTACAGTAGCTACTCAATTGGCTCGTTTTATTGCATTCAATAATCCAAAATGCAATGTTGGTCTATTAGATGTGGACATTTGTGGCCCATCGATACCAAAAACAATGGGTGTCGAAAATGAAGAAATATTCAACTCAGCATCTGGTTGGTCGCCTATTTTTGTTGACGATAATCTTGCTGTAATGTCATGTGGTTTTCTGCTTGAATCGTTGGATGACGCTGTCATTTGGCGTGGTCCTCGTAAAAATGGAATTATCAAACAATTTTTGCGAGATGTTGATTGGAGCGAACAACTTGATTATTTAATAATTGATACACCTCCAGGTACTTCTGATGAGCATCTATCGCTGGTGAATTATCTGAAATTTTGCCAAAATGTTCGTGGGGCCATAATGGTAACGACACCGCAAGAGATTGCCCAAATGGATGTACGTAAACAGGTGGAATTCTGTCATAAAGTCAAATTGCCCATAATTGGTTATGTAGAAAATATGTCTGTGTTTGTATGTCCAAAATGTTCGAAAGAAAATTACATTTTTAAGTCCAAATCAACAAAATTTACACTGGAAGATAAATATGGAATCAAATTATTAGGCCGGTTACCGATTGATCCCCTGATCGGAAAGAGTTGCGATGAAGGTAAATCATTGTTTACTGATGATAAAGTACTCGATAATCGAATTCTTCAGGCATTCCAAGATTTATGGGACAATTTATGTAAGGAAATTGATAAATCAAATCAATAAATAATCATGTAAAATTTTCGAGATTAAAAATTAATAAAAAGTTTATCATCAGTTTATTTAAAAAAAGAAATTTAATATCAAAAAATCATCGAGATGAATAACAAACAATCATTTAATAATATAATTCCTATAAATATGTTTGACAGCATAATTAACAAGATTGATAATAATCTGACAAAACTTTCCATGCTGTTTTTGCCATAAAACCATCAGGCGGATTTTCACCATTTTTTGCCATTTTTCGCATTCGCGTTCCGGATATTCGATCAAAATCTTTTGGATTCATGCCTTCAGTTTCGAACATCATACGATTTTCTTTTTTATTATACGAAGCAACACGGAATGGGATGATTTCGAATTTCGTTAAACCGGGTGCCATTTTAAGTACCTTACGTCCATGTGATGGATCATAAAGGTCTTTATCTTTGTCGGGATGCGGAATACCAGCCGGATCACGACCAACAATATAAAAATTAGCACCAGTGACTAAACGAGCTTTGGCATGCCATTGAACTTCACGTGGTCCAGCATAAGACATAGGAGACGGAAATATTGCCATCAAAGTTGAATGTTCATCGAGAACACCTTCCTTTATCACAGCTTGATGTTGTGAAATGCGAACATGTAAGGGAACATCATCATCTTTGGTCCAACCACCTAATGGATGCAGAAGTAGTACTGGATTTTTATAGCCACGTTCCAATAATTGACGCTTAGTGTCTTGCATCAACAATGCATGTCCGTTGTGTATTGGATTGCGTAGCTGAAACGCAAAAACTGCATCAGCCTATTAGAAACAAAACAAAAAAAAATCTGAGAAAACTCATTATAGTTTTTTTTGGCACATACATTCATTTCTCTCAATTTCGATCGAATTTCTCTTGGTGTTAATCGATATTGATCAAGGCCATCATTCCATAAGATACGATCAAACACCTTCAATCGGCCACCGATCAACCAATCACCACTATCCATAATCATACGGATAGATGGGTGGCCAATGTTAGTAGTTTTAAAAACACTGGCAGCTCGTTCCTCTTTACGATGCTCATAAACTTCATAATCATCCAATATGGCAATTATCTTATCATTATATTTCAATGTCACACTTTTCTTAACAGCGTTTTCTTGTTGATCATTGTTGAATCCATTGCAATTATAATCACCATTATTGTCATCACCACCATTGAGAATCGAAGCCAAGTATGATTTTTGCTCATTTGTAATTGCCAATGTAATAGGAATCGTTTGATTGTGCCATTTACCATTAACAAGCATTCCGAAATTTATGCATTGTAGATATTCCGTTTCATTCATAAAACCCTATTTTTGAGAATGATAATGATGACAGTAAAAATAGCCTGATCATGATTGACTGACAAACCTTTAATGGAGTAGCCCAACCTTCAGATAAGACCTGTATCCATTGAAGATCAACAGTTGATATGTTTATTGATGGTAAACGAGAAGCTCGAATCATTTCATTTGGTTTATCATGTTCGTTGATGAACAATTCATGAATGTCTTGAATTTTGTCCAATGATATGATGTTCTAATCAATCATTCAATCAAATGAACAAATAGTTTATAGACTTTGAACAGCAGTAATGTCACAATCACACTTACTCTTTTGATGAGAAGATCAATCACTTTTTGAACACATTGATCAATTGTATCTTCACTAGCTTTTAGCACAAGATCCGGATTTTCCGGACGTTCATAATCCTGATTGATACCAGTGAATCCTTTTATTTCACCGGCACGAGCTTTTTTATAAAGACCTTTTACATCTCTTTGTTCACACACATCTAATGGTGTATCAACAAAACATTCGATAAACACTATGGAATCCTTTTCATGAATTTCACGAGCCTTTTTACGATCTTTACTAAATGGACTGATAAAGCTGGCCAATGTAATTGTACCACTATCGGCAAACAAACGTGCTACTTCAGCAATACGACGTATATTTTCACCGCGATCTTTTTCAGAGAATCCTAAATCTGAATTCAATCCATAACGAATATTATCACCATCTAATGCATATGCATGAATCTGATGCCTAGTAAGAAATTCTTCCACAGCAAATGAAATTGACGTTTTTCCAGCACATGACAATCCTTGAAAAATAAATTTGTATCCGAAAATCATTATTATAAGGAAAATAGATAGAAAAAGGAAACAAAAAAAAATGAGTGAATAAAAAAACATGATACAGGAAATTCAAGCGACAAAATTGATTGAAAATATATTGCACACGAATTAATGAAATTTCAGTGTTGGAAAAAAAAACTTTTCTTTTAGGATTATTTCCAAATAATTCGGTTAGGGTTTTTTTTCCCTAATAAACTTCTGTCATTTAATTTTGGTAATCAGGTCGTTTTGGGTGTGCGTGCATTATTTTGTAAACATAAAATTAATAACACTTTAATACACGAAGATTTATGTTGAATTTATTGAAAACAAACCTATACCTATTATATATCATGGTGATGTGGATACTATTAAATGATAATCAATATTCGAAAAGCTAAATTTTTCACCTATGTAATCAATAGGAATGAATAATCAAAAACGAAAAAAGAAAAAATTGACCGAATTTTCTATTCTCAAATCTAAAATTTTTAATGGTAATAAATTTGATAATAATAGTAATAAAATAAATACCTGTAAACCAAACAGTACAGCCACGAAATTGTCTTCCATTCGATAATGATTCGGCTCGTTTATCTCTTGATACACGATGATTTTGATAGAAAACATTTGTCGATTTATTCATTGTCATCGATGATTGTTGTTGTTCGTTCTTTTCTGGAGTATAAAACGACGACATTATTTTTATTAGTGAAAATTAATTTCGTTATGTTTAGGTATAAATGGAACTGATCATAAAGAATTTATCTAATCCTTTGTTAAACGAGTATACAAAGAAAAAAAAACTTATATTTCGGTCCAATAAATACTAGACAAATCTAAATTATTTTTTAATAGTATGACCAATATTTAATTGATTAAGAAACAAAAAATGAGAAACAAAAAAACTTTGGCATTCAATGAATCTAATTTCTTTCATTCATTCTTTAGTTTATCGTAGAAAATGATAATGATTTTTAGAAATTTGATAACAGGATCTTTAGTGGCATCACAAGTATTGATAGGAAAATTATAATTCTCATTAAACAATAAATCAATCAATTTAACGTATGATTTTAAAGCCTGATGTACAGATTTATATCATTTGAGTTGACAAGTTTTTTTTGTTGCATTTTGATCGAGTGTACAAAAATCGATTGTGAAACTTACCTGGTTACTGTTGTTACAAATGTTTTGGTTCACTTAAATAACATTAAGAATTAATGCAAGCTCGAAAAACTGTTTGAAATATCACAGTTTATAAATTAAATTATCGAAAATATGTTGCACAAAATTTTAAGATCCGGAAAATAATACAAAAAATCAAATCAATGATTGATTCTTTCACATTAAAGCAAAATGATGAATGGCGCCCTTTAATTTGAGAAACTGTTTCAATAATGTTCCAAAAGATCCTTCGAAGGAATCATGAATGCATATGCGTATGGCGCCTAAAATAGGGGAAATTACTTTACAGTTGAATAAGACTGCCTATTTTGATTGCTTTCAATGAAAATAGAAAATGTACTTTGACAACAGCCCAATATACTTTATCAAATGAATGAGAGAAAGAGAGTATAAATAAAAATGTATATAAAAAAACAATTGTCGTTTATGATTATGATGATTTGTCAATGTTCATGCCAACCATGATCAATGCATATATCAAATAATGATTTGATCTTTCCGGATTTGAAATAAACATTACAGTGACTTTGATGAATATTCATCATCAAATTATGAATGATATTAATGAGGCATTTTTTTCATTATACAAAAAAACATTCATTCAGATTTGTTTAATGTCATAAGGCTGAAGTATTTCCTTCAAATTGCCAATGATTTGGCAATGAATGATCATCATTGATCAATGATTTTTTTACATCAAATCTGTTTAAGATGTACTTAATAAATTGAAATTAGAAAACTGTATATTGTTTGAAAATGATTAAAAAAAACAGGTGATTTCGAATATCATGGATCAAACAACAGACGATCCTTTCTGATGAAAAATATAGAATTTGTTGTATTAATTTCGATCAAAAGATGGCGATCATAATGAATTTGTAGAATATTTTAATTTAATTTCATTGATTCGTTGATTTGATTCATCCTATCGGGAAATCAATCGATAACCATCAATGATTCCTAGAAAAAAAATACCATCAAAATTGATTATCTCACGTAACTAAATTATAGTCAGCTATGAAGTGGTTTTATATATGATTAAAATGATTAGACTCTCAGATATGTACGATATGATCAATTTAAACAAAATGATCAAACATGATCATTCATTTATTTTGTACGTCATCTAATTTTAAATCCGTTCCAGCGAATCATCTATTAATTGATTGATACAAATTGTTTATTAAATAAATTTCTTATTTTTGTTGCAATAGATTAAAAAAAGATATTAAAATCAAGTGATCAATCCGGATACACACTGAAAAAAATACATTCTTTTGGGTTATTTGTTTTTAACATAACATTCCAATGATTCTGTTCATTAAAAATAATGAAAATACAATGTTTTTGATGATTGTAAGTTCATTATGATCGATCAATATGATCTGGATGAATATTTTGCGAATTTTTTTTTAAATTATGAGAATCGCTCGCTCATGCGCTTCTTGATATTCCGTATACAACACATGGGATCGAATTTGTTAAATTTACGTCATCATATTTCTATAAATTCAGAGATATAAACTCAATCTAAACAAATGTTGATATTGTTGTTTTTTTTTGCAAAACAATACTGATGCAAACAATACTGTTATATGTTGATCCAACTCACATAAAATTCAAGCAAATTTTCAAGTTTCTTGTTTTAACTACTAATGAAACTCAGCTTTAAAGAATATCCTGACAACAAAGACTATTTTGATTGTTGAGAAAAACAACGAAACTTGATTTTTTTTGACTTGAAAACTTAATTTTCTTCGGGTCCACATGATCCATCATTGACTACAATCGTCAATGTAACAAAATCATATTTTTTTCTGATATAGAAAAACAACGGCCAATAATTTTTCAAGTTGTAATTCAAGTACTCATTTTAAGATCATTTTTCTCTTTATATGTCTCTTGTTTTTCAAAAAGTTTCTCTTACAAACATCTTTAATTATAATATTCAAGAAAAATTTTCATTTCTGATGAAATAAATTCATTCACTTTGGATTCATTTTGATTCAAAGAAGTTAATATAAAAAAAACAATCCGTTTTTAAGCTGTTGATATCAACATTTTTATTGATAAAGTTGGCACATTCAAAAAAAAAAAAAAAAAAAAATCTTTCCATCCTTTTTGCTTAACGCCAACTGGAATGATTAATTCTAACTAACCAGACGAAATCCATATCCCATATTGTTACATTCCCGTTATAAACAACATAATCCAACATGTCAACATAAATATTTTTTCTTTTCTTTTTTTTTGATTCTGAAACAATTGATTCCATCTTACTAGATATTTATTATCATCAGGATATCGAAAAAAAACTCAGTACCTCATTTTGTAGCAAAAAAAAAAATCTTTATCATCGTCATCGTTACAACGACAACACCAATAATCAAATATTTGATTTGATATAAGTTCATTAACAATATTTAAAAAAAAAAATCCATCTGACTATTCATCATCTAACCAAAAATCATCTTTTGAATGTGTATTTAAAAATAAGACGACCTAGATCCAGATCTGTTTATCATTGTGTTGTGGTTGTTGTTGTGCATCATCATATTAATCTGTTACTGTTTAATTCTTATAACATTTATTATTGATTATTAACCTTTGAAATTTATATTGGACAAAATGTGTGGTAAGTAATCATATTTCAAGTTTGAGCCATGTTTTTTTTCATATTAATGTGTGTGTGTGTGTGTCCAAAGAGTTAATGTATGCCGTTCATTGAAAATGTCAGCAGCCTTTACCTTTGGCCAAAAATGTCTGTTTTTCATTGAATTGAGAATAATTTTGTTATGAACTCTAATGTTTGATGGTAAATCAATACTTAGAAATCTTTTGATCAAATTGATTGCTCTTTTTTAAATGGGAAAAAAATTTGAGACGACCGCTTTAGCATTCATTGTCTGTCCCAAAAAAAAATAACAAACTTTTCTGCTGTTCATCAACTTGATTTGTGGCACGCCAAACTAATATTTTTGTTTTATGAAAGATATAAAATATAGGACACACTGTCTATACATCTAGATTATATTTGATTGACATATGCACAATTGAAAAATGACCATTTTGCCCTTCCTTTCTGTCATTCATTTTAAATGAATTATGGTCATGATACAAATGATCATGATCATGATGATAATGTAGGTGAAGAGATTGCATGAATTTTCTTGTTTTTGAATATCTAAATATCCTCAAAATGATTATATCGCTTATTTTTGATTTTGAAAAAATCACTATGATAGATAACGAGACAGATGAATAAACCAAGAGCATACTTCGAATATAGATCGCTATCTTACAGATTTTTAAAAAATGTTTTGCCAATATTTATTTATTAATGTAATATGTCCTAAATAATTCAATTTTTTCCATTTGTTATATTATCAGGAATATTTGCATATTTAAACTATTTGGAACCGAAAACCCGTCGGGAAATTCTTGAATTACTGATAAAAGGTTTACAACGGCTCGAATATCGTGGCTATGATTCAGCGGGTGTTGCATTTGATCAAAACGAAAACAATATTGAAATTATTCGTTGCAAAGGAAAAGTACAAGCTCTATCGGATACTATATGGAATCGTGATGATATCGATCTTGATCATCAATATCAGATTCATGTTGGTATTGCTCATACACGTTGGGCTACACATGGTGCTCCATCCGATCTTAATTCACATCCACAACGATCAGATGAACAAAATGAATTCGTTGTTGTACATAATGGCATTCTTACCAATTATAAGGATATCAAAAAATTTTTGGTAATTAATAATTCATGATTATTATAGTAATAATGTTTCCATAATATTCAATTTAAAACAACATCCAAAATAAATAGGAAAAGAAAAACTATACTTTTGAATCCGAAACGGATACCGAAGTAATTGTCAAATTGCTTAAACATTTACATGAAACTTATCCGAAAATGAAATTTCGTGAATTGGTCGAACAAGTCAGCCAACAATTGGTCAGTTTTTTTTATATATAATCATTTTCGATCTTTTTTTTTAAACATGGATAAATTAATCTAGGAAGGTGCTTTTGCAATCGTATTGAAAAGTAAACATTTTCCTGGCGAATGTGTTGCCACTCGTCGTGGTAGTCCATTATTGGTTGGTATTAAAACAAAAACAGATCTTCTCAGCGATCATATTCCAATCATTTATAGTAACAAAGGTAGGTGTGTCTGAGAATTTGAACATAACATTTTTTAAATCTAAATGCATGTATGCATGTATACTAATAATTTCATAAAACTTTCGATTAATATATCAAACTAAAAAAAAATAGTTACCAATCATAAATTAATAACTCAAATATCATTGAGTGGTGATGAAACAGAAATAATACGTAGACCAATTAGTAAACAAAGTAGTCTTAATGTGGCTTTGGATGATATTATTATTAAAGAACCATCTGAAGGTAATCTCATTTTTCAAATAATAAAACACTCTAACCAATTAAATGTTCTGTGTGTTCCCCGGTTCGTATGGTTGTGCATGTGTGTGGGTGTATGTATCTATTTTTTTTGTTGTTGTTGAAAAATTTGATTCTAATTTTCGATCATTCATTTTTTTGCCCCTTTTGCACTTCACAAAAATGATCGGTCCACGTAATGAATTGGCTTGTGATGCATCGCTTGTGACTATAATTTGGCTTTTATTTTATCTGCTTGGTTTTGTATTCATTTTTGCATTCTATTATAACTTTCCATATTATTTTCCGCTTTTATTTTATTTTTGCTTGATAAATCTTTTCAGAATCAAAACAGTGCAATGATTCAATGCAAGGTATTGTTTACCTTTGTGCAAACATTGAGAATCCTCCGTCATTTTGATGTCATTTTAAACATATATCTGAAACATTTGCATTATTAATAATCTTTTTTTTTGTAATAACAGATACACATCGATCTAATTTGATGAACAATTCATTGGTTGGAGGTAAATTAGCACGTTCAAGTTCAACCACCGAATTCGTACCGTGTGACGATGGAAAAGTTGCCGAATATTTGTTTGCATCTGATGCGTCAGCCATCATTGAACATACTAATCGTGTCATTTTCCTAGAAGATGATGATGTTGCTTCCATTGAAGATGGTCGTATGTATTAAAAAAAATATTCGATTTAATTTTTTCGTAATGGTATTTTCTCTTAAATTTGATTTTCAGGATTGACCATACATCGAATAAAACGAAATCTAGACGGTGGAGATTCATTGACTCGTGAGATTATGACATTGAAAATGGAAATTCAACAAATCATGAAAGGCAATTATAGCTCGTTCATGCAAAAGGAAATTTTCGAACAACCAGAATCAGTGATCAATACTATGCGTGGTCGTATAAATTTCGAAAATGAAACTATAGTTTTAGGAGGTATCAAAGAATTCATACCTGAAATTAAGCGTTGTCGTCGATTGTTGTTGATCGGATGTGGCACCAGTTACCATAGTATCATTGCGGTAAGTTCAATGAATTGCATTAGATTTGAAAACAAGTAAAATAACCTCATTCTTGCAGACTCGACAAATTCTGGAAGAATTAACCGAATTGCCTGTCATGATTGAATTAGCCAGTGATTTCTTAGATCGAAACACACCAATATTTCGTGATGATGTTTGTTTCTTTGTATCACAATCTGGTGAAACGGCTGATACATTGATGGCTTTACGTTATTGTAAACAAAGAAGTGCATTGATTGTTGGAATTACCAATACGGTCGGTAGTAGTATTTGTCGTGAGAGTCATTGTGGTGTGCATATCAATGCTGGACCTGAAATCGGTGTAGCTTCTACAAAAGCATACACTAGCCAGGTCATATCATTGGTCATGTTTGCTTTGGTTATGAGCGAAGATCGAATTTCAATGCGGCCACGTCGAAGCGAAATCATTCAAGGATTAAAAAAACTTCCTGAACAAATCAAGCAAGTGCTTAATTTAGACCAACAAGTGCTGGAAATGTCCAAAGAATTGTATCAACAAAAATCGCTATTGCTTATGGGTCGTGGATGGAATTATTCGACTGTGTTGGGTAATGTTTTGTATTTAACTTTTATATCTGTGATCCTAATTTGTTTGTTTTATAGAGGGTGCATTAAAAATCAAAGAATTAACCTATATGCATTCAGAAGGTATCCTGGCTGGCGAATTGAAACATGGACCATTGGCATTGATCGATGATCGAATGCCTGTGTTAACTGTAATCACACGAGATTCAGTCTATCCAAAATGCATGAATGCATTACAACAAGTATGATCAATTATGTGATAATCATTTGTATTTAATATTGAAAATTTTTCTATAGGTTATGGCACGTGGAGCAAATCCTATTTTGATTGCTGAAGAAGATGATTTGGAAACGCAAAAATATTCCAAACGAGTGCTTCTCATTCCGCATACTGTAGATTGTCTTCAAGGAATATTATCGGTCATTCCAATGCAATTACTTTCTTATCATATTGCTGTTCTACGAAAATGTGATGTTGATTGTCCACGAAATCTGGCCAAATCGGTTACCGTTGAATAGAAAAAAAATTGGAACAACTGTTCGACCAAATATTACACCTCTTCAAAAAAAAGCCAAATTGACTCACAGATTATTGCAAATGAGAATTATTTTCCATTAATATTTATTTTTACAACAAACCATTTTTTTAAATCTATTCATATAATTTATTTTACTATTAGTACATAGAGAAAGAGAATTAATACTATCTCAAATCAGGTGTTTATTTTGTACACAAAAATATTGATTGAAAAAAGTTGCATATTTCATGTTATTTTAATGGAATTTTTTTTCAAAAAAAAAAATTGATTTCACTCAATAGTGATGAAGAGTTCATAGTTATTAATTATGATTCTAATATGATGCGATTTTTATTCAAAATGGACATCATTAACAAAGCTAGTTTTGGCACATTTCACCATTTTTGTTCGAATTTTATGTGTTTGTGTGTAGGTGTGCATACATGGCGAACATCTAAAATTGTGATGATGAAAAAAAATGTTTCAAAAAAAATCCGTTAATTATTCAATATTGTGAATTATCATATGCGATGAAAAAAAACTAGAATATTTAATAATTTGTGCTTTGATTATTTTTTATATTCTCAAATCGATATAATAAGATGATTGATATTCGTTGAAATTATACGATAGTATTCGATGTTGATAAAAACGACGATAGTAATGAAACTATAAGGCATAAAAATATTACATTGATAATGCGAGGAGCATTGGCCATCAATGTGATGGCCGAATCTTTATTGCAACCATCCTTCGTACAACAATATATACAATCATCTTGTTTTGATGATTCACAATTAGATTTGAAGTTGGCGAAATTCCAATGTTGCAGACCACGTAAATGGCATGGAGCTAGAGCGCATTCTTTTTTGATATTTCTCCCATCCGAAGCTATTTAATCGACAAAAAAAATAACTTACTTTTCAATCGATAAAAGTGTGATACATACGATTTTTGAATAAGGTTGTCATACAACGATCATAAGCCTGATCGGCTGGACAATCTTGTAATTCACATTGTTCATTATCATTCGTATGGCATATGAAACATTTCAATGATTGAACTGGAGCGATGATGAAAGCTTAAATTGAATAAAAATTATTTCTTTTTTTGCTTCATTTAAATCAAATTTTACAAACCTAATAGAATGATGCAACTAAGAAAAATGTAATTAAAATTCATTGATGATGACATTATGTGTTGATAAAAATACATCTTGGTTGCGTAAAAATTTCCAATCGATATGAATTCGGATGATAAGATTGAACATTTAAGTCAATTAAGTTAGATTTTGGTATAACGGCTAATAGCGCAATCACGATTAACATGATTGTGTGACCGTAGTCGAAAAAAAATAAAAAGAATTTTTGTTATTCACACCGAGAGCATCTAAGATTCAACACCGGAAAACATATACGATGTGAATTATAAGTTAGCACCGAGCTCACAAATATTCTTTAGCTTTGATTATTACATTCTCAAACACAGTTATTATTATAATATACTGCCCGCATATAAGTATCAATGATGATGCTAGGTCGGGTCCCGACAAAGTGTAGCCAACTTTTGTCCAAATACCTTTTTTTTTGTATAAAGCAGCCCTAAGGTGATGTGAATACGAACATGCGCTTAAAAACTTTAAATCATAGCATCCATTGAAAATAATGCAATCGTGGAAGACGTAAATTTTCAAATGAATATTTTTCATGTTTCAGGGATGTCTATAGTTTTAGCAAATACTAAACTAACTATATATATTTTGCAGGTGCTGAATAAAACGGATGCTATATATATGAAAAATATTTCGAATCATACACATCCAACAATGAATCGATTTTAATATTGGAAAAAATTGCAAATTGAATTACAAATAGACAATTTTACTGTATTTATTATGAGTACAACTTTTCAGTAAACCAATAAATTCAAAATCCAGAATGGTGTTTAAAAACCAAGCCATAAACATTTCTTCATTATTTACTTGAGAATTTGCTGACAGATTTTTTTCCTCACAAAATTTCTCATACCAATCGGTCAGATTTACATTATTACCAGATTCTTTGTATAATTTATAAATTATATAAAAACTTGGATAGGAATTACCTAATGCAGCAGAATTTTTACCGGTTGGTTTTGCTAGAGCTTTATCGATATTTAAACGATAGGATAAATGATTTATGGGAAACATATCACAGAAAAGAGCATCGATTAAGCTTCTTTCGTCGTTGTTAAATTGGAAATCAGCTAATAATTGTTCCAAATTACAGATGAAGTTATTTTTCCATTGTTCATAATGTGATAAGTTTTGTTTAGCCATTGGTTTTAATGTACGTTTCCATTCATATCGAGAATTAATGTGACGTAATTTATCTTTAACCATTTCCACTTGACATTCGAGACCTAATTGTCGTATCGATTCCTTTTGTTTTTCTTGTTCCACTTTATCACGATTGATTAATTCATCAAGTTTAACAAGATGACTATCAATAGCTTTCCATAATGGATTATTATTCAAATGTTGGTTAGAGAATTTTAATTTTTCTAGTGCATTTTTTATACGATTTTGTGTTACATCGTAAAGTCGTTCTAGATGAAGATTTTCACCACATTTTTCACTGGATGTCTTGTTCGTGAAAAATTGTGAATAATGATAAGGAAATTGTTCGATTGGTATACTTAGATCGTTGAACAATTGTAAAATAATATTTAAACATTGCATTAATTGGGAATTTTTCTTCAATAATTCTTGATAACATTTCGACAAATTATTCATGTATTCATCATCAAATGGGATTTGTTGCAATGATCTAATGTTCAATGAATTTCGAAAACATAAAGTCAAATTGTCATCATTGTATGATTGAAAATTTGCATCGCATATAAGTGACAAAGGATTTTGATTATAATAATTAAAGACAATCAAATGCATTAAATTGCGAAAATTTTCAAATGAAAATTCTATTCGTTCGAAATTTTCTGAAAGTTTTTCGATCAAAGTTGGATGAAATTTTATCTGAAGATTATTATCCTGAATAATATCTATGAATAAAGATAGGATAGAAGATTTTCGAAAACCATCATCATCGATTCTAACGTATAAATGATCTATTGTATCCATTGGTAGATAATTATTAAGATTGGCATTAAATAGATTTTGTTTGAAGAATATAAATCCAAGCGGAACATCGCTGATGAATGACCTAATGATTGTAATGAATTTATTTAACAAATTCATATTGAATTTTTCAAATTCATAAACAACCACAATTAAATGTACACAACCATTATGACCAGATTTGGTTAGCAATTCGAACACATCTTCAATGGTTTGCAATGTTTCTGTATTAAAATCATCATCAAAAACTTTTCGTTGGCTGAAAGTTCGTAGAAATTGCTGCAAAATATTACGCATTGAATCATGAGATGAATCAAGTTGAATGATGACCGTTGATTCGTTTTCGTAATTGGTATCATCAAGCATTGAACCAAGATCATGGATTAATTTCTTACATAATAATTGTGTATCTTTTCGATAATATCAATCGTTAGAGAGAATATTTTAAAAATTGATAATTACTTACTTAAAGTCATAATACTAGTAGGTATTTTTTTCATATTAAGTGATTGATCTCTATCAATCACTTCTGTTTTCACGAAATCACTTAGGAATCGTTCAAACAATGATTGAATTCGAGAGTCAATTTTTTGATCGATTTTGGCCCATTCTTTCAGGTAGATTTGCTTACGAGGCCATTCTACCGATGACAATAATGATGAGCTATTATTTTTGACAAGCTTTTTTCTTTTTGCCTTATCTTTTTTAATGTTTGGAGCATGGTATTCGCAATTTGCTAAATTATCATAAAAATCGGACATTTTGATTAATACTTATTGGATCAAAGTATTTTTCTAAAATTTTGGCGGGTTCAAACATGTGACTTGTCAATTCATAGATAATGTGTTGGACAAACATGTGTTTGAATTTTTTTTCATTGGATTTGTTCCAGGCAATTCATTTAATCAAATATGATATATAATCGAATTAATTTTTTTCACCAATATGCTGTTTAGAATGATGTGTTTTCATAGCTACCACTGCTACCAGGGCCAAAGATAAAATACTGTAAATTGAATCATTATTGGTGAATATACAATAGTACATGGATGGTGGAATCATAATTAAACGATGTCATTTATTCATCAACTATTTAATGTGACCTTTTCTGCTTTAAATGTTTATTTAAATGTATATGTTTGCATTATAAATTAAATAGAAATCGCTTATGTGATGAAAACATTGAATTTACTTCACACTCTTGAATAAATTGACATTCATTTGTCGTTTTTCCAAAAAAAAAAAATTTCAGTATTTTTTTTGATTATTATCATTATTAAAACAGGCATAATATATGTTTATTTATCATTGAAATTTTACCCAATATACACATATCTATCGATTGATCTTTTACATTCATTCGTGTTATAAAAGGAATCTCTACATTTAAACCAAATAAAATGTGAGTACATTGATCAAGCCTGTATAAATTTATTAGTTGCTGATTAATAATTTTGTATGCTACGTCGATCATCGATCAACTCAATTTTTTATGTATATTTTCATTTTTAATCAATAAAATTAACAGTTTGTTATAATGAACAAATGTTCGTTTGCAGCAATGCAGTTATTTTGATTTAATACTCTTTATTCGATAATCAATGATTTTGCTTCAAAAAATGAAAATAAAAATTGTTTAAATGTGGAACAATTTTATTTTGTATTAAATTGCAATCTGAACTTAACAACAATCAAAAACGCACAAAATCAAGCGAAATTGTCCTTTTTTTTCGTACAAATGATAAATAATCGTCATGTTTGTGTGTGATGTGATCAATTATGTTCGATTAGATTAGATTAAAAAATGTCAAGTGTTTATTCATGACAAACCAAATAAAGCCAAACCGCATTATAGCATATATTTCTGGTTTCATTATTATCAATCAATTATACAAGATTATTTTCATATTAAAATGTCCTATTGATTAATTTATCAATAATGGCTCATTTTGAATGGCCTCCATGTATATATTAGTGATGATGGGATAACTATTATCATTAGATCGGATTTAAAGATGATCAAATCAAAACATAAAAAATGAATTAAATATTTTTCTTTTCGAGTCTAAATCATTTGATCAATATAAGCTCATAAACTAGACAAACAGTATTTAAATAGGATCTGGCAAACCTGATCAAATCCTTGCGTTTTTTTTTCGTTAAAATAATCATCAAGTTATATCATCATAATTATCGATACCATAATTGGTTTAGCAAAAATGAATTTCTTAGCAAAAAATTATATGTCATTAAATGCAAAGGTGATACATGGGCTTTCCTGTGCTGAAAAATAAATTTATACAACACTATTTTTTCTATATGTTTGACATGAAATAATTTTTTTGAATTTTATTTTATCCTACACAGCCGTCAATGAATCTGGATATGAATATTAATCGTTCCAATCGTCATCAACGTAAAATTAGTTCGACAACAGAATTCAAAGAGATAGCAAAAAAAGATTCTATAAATCAATTATCCACCGAATTAGATAAGTTAAGTTTAACCTGTAAAAATGAGGAGGAAAAAAAACATTTTCTGACAGAAGCTCGTGGATTTAAAGATTTATTTGAAAAATTTATTGTTGGAAATGAAGCAATTGTTTGGGATAAAATTCAACCATTACCAGATGAAGCAGTTTGTCGTTATGGTACGTTGGATGATCCTCCTCCCGAAATAATTCGTGAAATGCTAAATCAACTGGTTGTTGTTAAATTAAATGGTGGTCTTGGAACATCGATGGGCTGTACGGGCCCAAAATCTGTGATACCAGTTCGTAATGATTTAACATTCTTGGATCTAACAGTCCAACAAATCGAAAAGCTCAACAAAACCTATGATGCCAATGTTCCACTAGTCTTAATGAATTCGTTTAACACTCATGAAGATACACAGAAATTGCTTCGTAAATATGCAGGTTTTCGTGTGGCCATTTTTACATTCATGCAAAGTCGATATCCACGCATCAATAAGGAGACACTTATGCCCATCTCTACGTCATTGAATTCAAATCCAGAGGATTGGTATCCACCTGGCCATGGAGATTTTTACCAATCATTCTTTGAATCTAACCTTCTGGATGATTTTCTAAAAGCTGGTACGCAATTTAAAACATAATTTATCAAAAACGACTTTGAATTTTCTTTTCAAATAATTTTTAGGTCGAAAATATGTATTCTTATCGAATATCGACAATCTCGGAGCTACGGTTGATCTGAAAATATTGAACTACTTGCTAAATCCATCCATTTCATCACCGCCAACCTATGTTATGGAAGTAACAGATAAAACTCATGCAGATGTCAAAGGTGGTACATTGATTCAATATGAAGGTCATATTCGTTTGTTAGAAATTGCTCAAGTTCCCAAAGCTCATGTAGAAGAATTTAAAAGCGTAAAAAAATTCAAAATATTCAACACGAATAATCTATGGATAAATTTGAATGAACTGAAAAGATTGGTCGATAGCAAAATGTTGAACATGGATATCATCGTCAATAATAAGCATTTGGATTGTGGTATAGACGTTATTCAATTGGAAACAGCAGTTGGTTCTGCAATGAAAACATTTAGCGGTGCTATTGGTGTCAATGTGCCGCGTAGTCGATTTTTACCAGTGAAAAAAACATCCGATTTATTGTTGGTGATGTCAAATCTTTATTCATTGAATGATGGTGCCTTGATTATGAATCCATTACGTTCATTCCCATCTGTGCCTTTAGTCAAACTTGGTGATTCACATTTTACAAAAGTTCGAGATTTTATTTCCCGTTTTGCTAGCATACCAGACATGGTTGAACTTATTCATTTGACTGTCAGTGGTGATGTGACTTTCGGATCTAAAGTTGTTTTAAAAGGTAAATGCTTACTCCTTTCTAACCGTGTTTAAATCTTTATTTTTTTTTCTTTAGGAACCGTGATCATTATTGCTAATCATGGCGAACGAATTGATATTCCATCCGGTGCCATACTCGAGAACAAAATTGTTTCAGGCAATCTTCGTATTCTTGATCATTAAATTCTTAGTCATTTTAAACATTCAACATAAATTTGCTATATTTGTAACTTTTTTAATTGATATCTTTTCAAATTAAACGATTATCCATTGAAATAAAAAGAATTCAATCTTTCTATAAAAATGTTCGATTATTGTGTCGAATGAATTTCCATGATCGACATATAATTCCATAAAATGATGACTTGTCCAATTCATTTCATCCATGTCATTATTGGCTGGATTTTGATGAAATTTGATATAACGATTTTGTTCTTCCAACGTCAGGCTTTTTATCAGTCTCATTGATTGACTGATTGGAAACATCTCTATTATAATAATAGTGGATTTTATAATTGGTTATTGAATACAAGTAATATAATATGTATACCGTTTGAAGTTCCGTGTATGATGAGCAAATTTTTGTTTTCGAGCATTTTCCAATTTAATGTCATTTTTAGCAAATATTGTAAATCATTTGATCGTACTTTTTCCATATCAATATATTGTTCGGCCAAAAAACTATCTGTTGTAATTTAAGAAAAAAAATCATTAAATAATTTCATTTATTAGATTTACAATCATAATTACTTATTGTGTTCCAATCGGTAAAGGGTGAAATGGCGATTCCACATTCGATCGATGAAGTGGATAATGAATTAAGTACAAAATAACCGCCAATATTATTACCAATGAGACAGGTTTGTGCGATATTGACAAATGTCATATTTGTGACAATAAAATCGATCAAGGTTGAATAATCTTCTAATAATTCCTCAAATGATAATTCGTGTAATGAATGATTACTATCTTGATAAAATTGTCCATCAAGCCATGCATAAATAAAATCATGTTCAGTGACCATATGTACAGCCCATTCTAGATCCGGATAGATACGTTTATAGAATGTACCCTGATTATTGATAGTTGCTTTCGGTAGATAATGATAGCGATAACGTGATGGATACATTTCAAGCAACAATGAATATTTGCCTATTTCTTCATGATCAAAATCAGTTGGTGTTAATAATTTGATTCGAAGATCTATCATCGAGAAAAATTATTTTATTAAGAATCTTATCACTTTGAGCTTACATTTGATTAAATTATCACTCTCACGAGTAAAAATAAAATTTTCAATATTGGGCATAATTTTTGATTGTACACGCGTTTCTAATTCGGAATTATCGTCGAATAACATAATATCTGCGTAATGAAAACCAAAATTCATTAGTTAATAACTTTTAATGTTTTGATACACACTTTCGATAAGATCCAGTTGATCAAGATCACCAAATTTGACAAGATAAATTTTCGGTACGATTCCCACCAAACAGGTAACAATTGCATATTCAGATGATGGACTAAAGTAAACACGTTGGAAAATGCATGATTCTTCATCCGCATCATTCTCATTAATTGTAGCCGAATTGGCCAAATCAATGCAAACAGATTGGTTATTTCGATGTTTAGCCTCATAACATTTAACCAATTGACATGTAATGCAATGTACAAGATTATGTTCCAGGTTGAAAACAAACAAATTAATGCGCATATCCTGTTCGGAAATTATTTTTTCTTCATCACCGTATGATGATTGATTCAATGATTGTCCAACAAAAAACACTGATTTCGAATGATTATTATAACCAAGTAATTCGATTATCTGATAATGCTGTCGTTGCTCAGTATAACGTTCAGCCACATTTAAATAGGAATTAATCACTTTTGTCTATGAGGCGAGAAATAATGATGTGGACACATCGAATCCAAGATTGAATCTTATCGACTACTTACTTTTACATTGAATGAATAAAGCTGATAAAATGTTTTCATTCCATTTTCTGGTGTTTGCCCACAGAAAAATAATTCACTACTGAATTCAGTGTTTAATGAAGATTCGGTTGATGCAGGCATTATACTATTAGGCACATGATTTATTCGAAGCCAATTTCTTAATGTGACAAGCTTAATTGAAATAAATTCGTTAGATTTACGATTTTTTTGTTATTCATTCACTTTGTACGATTAATTGTGTGCAAACGTGAATGAAAATTAATTACCTCTTCACATTTCCAATTGTTTCGTTCCAAACAGGAACCAAGAATTGTACGTTTTTGATCACGTAATGACCATAATACGATCAATTGATCGTTTGAAAGCCAATTCACGTGTACGACATAATGTGGCCACTGTTCAAGTTTATAAGGTGGTTGTACTCGCATAGCTTTTTCGTATTCATTTGTTTGTGCATTGATACGAATAATCCAAAGATTTACTATACCGATCGAACTGTTAATCTAGCAAGTTAATTTAAAAATACTGACCGATAGAAACGATTCATTTACAGAAAATAACTTACAGTAGAATAACGGTAATTGTTTGTGGAATAACCGCCATTATCGTCATAAATGACTATATTCGATAACGGTACTTGACTATTGTTCAACTGTAAATAGCTAAGATGATAATACCCATTAGCCGATGGTGACCACCATAATGATGTTGGTTTTTCAAAAATAAAATCTCGATAAATATTATCATTGAATCCATTATAAATGGAATCGGAAATCGAACCATCCATTGTTATACGTCGTAACGGCGCCATAGATGATTCCATATTCAACCAATAGATGTCATTATCATGCATAATGAGCTGTTTTCGTTATCAAATCAATTAGGATATAAATTTTGGAATTACAATGTTGTTAATAGAAACATATTGCTCATTATTGTTTTGCTAATGAGACCTATCATTATTATTATGTTTTTGTTAGACAATTATTTTTGTTGATCACAATTGCAATTGTGTCGATTGTATATTAGTAAAATAGATTTTTAACACAAATCTTGATGTCCATTAAAAAAATCTTTGTCTTTCAAACTTGTTATTATATTATTCGAAATACAATTCATTAGGAAATAAGCGAAAAGCCGTTCATCAATCAAATTGAATGACGGAAATTCTTCAACATTTGAGCTAATGGAAATGGTCAGTTTATTCTTATTTCCATTTATTCTTTTTCTTTATTATTATCTATTGCTATTTAATTCAAATTGAAAAGTATTTCTTTATGCAAAAAAAAAAACAAACATTTTATTTCATCAAAGTTAACACTTGATTGAACAAATCATGCTGATTGGCTTTTTTTTCCACAATGAATTGATTCATCATCAAATTCTAAATCCCATAAATATTTAAAAAAAACCTGACATAAAAGCTTTTAAGATGCTTAAAGCCTTGTCTTTTTTCTTTCCTGGATAAAATACAATTCCAACCAACAAAAAAAAATGTTTCAATTATTTGGCATTTTCAACAACAACAACAACCAAAATGCGAAAAAATTGCAAATTCAAATCGAACCCAGGAATTTTTTTTTCTTTCTCGCTTTTCAAAAAAAACTAAGAATTTCAAAACAAATAAATCAAACAAACCTTATCATAAATGTGAGGAACAAAGAAAAAAAAATCTGAATAATATATAAAAGAACATACCAAAATATTCCCCATTGGGTTCCATTGGGAACTTTGTATTATACATGATGATGATGATGATGATAGTGGTGGAATTTGATGCTTTCCCTCTACAGAATTTGATGACAATCTTTTTGAATCTTTTCCATTGTTACTATTATTTTTTTGTTGCTGTGTCAGTAATAGTTTCAATTTTGAAATGAATTCCTCTTGAAGATTGATCATGTTTCTATTAGTGGGAAGAACCAAAAAAAAAAAGAAAGGAAAGATAAAAAAGATAAAAATTGAAATTTGAAATGAAAATCCGGTCGCGTCAGTTTGGCGGTATTTTTTAAATGAATGCATTTTCGCATTCGTTCGCAGTTTGTTATTATTATTTTGCGTGATCTATTTGTATTTATATTGAATTATAATTATAATGTCGTTTGTCGTTTGTTGTTGTTTTTTCCCGCCGTTATTTATTTTCATATGTAAAATGTAATTTGAATCATAAATAATAATTCTAATAGATTGCCAATTCGATATTTTATGATTATGATTATTATTATTATTTTGACTATAACCGTCAATAATTGAATCTAAAATATCATCATCTTGTTATTATTATTTCGGTAGCTATAAAGAAAAAAAAATTTGAAATTCTAATTTATATCCACATTCATATAATAAGATTATTTATTGCATATTCAGCAGTAAAAAAAATTGAATAATAATTACATAATTCAAGAATTTGTTTACCATTTTTCAATTCTTGGCAAAAAAAAATCAAAAAGCTAACAACATAATTGATAGTAAAAGCTAAAGTAAAATTATTCCATTTGTGTATAGCAAAACAACTAATGTAAAACAAAAAGAAAAAGAAGAAAAATTACACATGCAGCAAAAAAATAAAGAAAAATTCCAACATTTTCTTTCTAAGATTTTATTTTTTATTTCTGTAATTGAATGTGAATGTATCACCTTTAAGTTTCCAGGAATGTTTTTTCTTTCTTCTTCTTATTCACACTTTCGAATGAATGAATTGAGAAAGAAGAAAAAGATAGGAATTCAACGTTATTATTATGTTATGGTTCATATATCTTTTGTCCATACATTTTCTGTTCTTTTTTACTGTTATCCAATGAAAATGTGTAATGTGTTCTGTTCTCTCAATTAAGCTCAATTTTTTAGATTAGATTTGTTTTTTATTTCATTTCATTTAATTTTCTTTATGTTTTTTTTTGTCGTAGTTTATATTATAACGATTCAATTTTTGGTGACATTACCATCATTCTGTGTAATAATTACTATTTTCATAGCCATAATAATATGTAAATTTAGAGTGCAAACTTGAAAAAAAATGTTAACTTACTCATTATCTAAACGATAGATGTAATAATCCATTGATGGATCACATTCTAAATTTTCCTAAAATTTTTTTTGGTTTGTTGCAATTAAATTAAATTTTATATTTGGATAAAACAAATGTAAATTAAATGGATTCATGTATCGACTTACTCGTTTAGCTGAATTAAATTTTTTCGTAACAATCAACATATAAAGCCTTGATGATGATATTTCGAAATGAACAATTTCACCGTTTGTCTTTATTGAAATTTTTTGTTAAAATAAGGTTAAATAAAACGAAAACAAAAGACAATGAATGAATTAATGTTTTTTTTCAGTGTGACAATACAAACTGTATTAAGTTTCGTTGTTATTGGTCGACTTTGTCCATTTTGGCAATCGTATAACATAATGTTTTTGTCATCCGAAGAATAAATGAATTCATGAGCTTCATTTGATTTGTTTTTTGTTTGTTTAGATTTATTCCAACCAGTCATGGCAAATAAATTATTTATCAAAAAAGAAATATAATGATTTTCATTTCAACTAATCAGACCGATTGATTTGATACAACAATATTTACCTGAAATCCATGTTCCATTAAAACGATGTGCTTGCATAATTTTTTTACTCAACACTTCGGTCAAAGTGTATGGTTCAGTTCTTTGACCTGAATTTCGTGCTATTCATTTGATTGTTTTATAAGAAACAAAATGATAAAAATCAATTTGCACAAAAAAAAATTATTTAAATGTTACATACAAGGTGTTAAAATAAATATTGCCATTATGATTACGAAACATATGACCGATATAACAGCCGATGCAATACCTAAACTTTTCCAATGTTTTTCATTATCGATTCCATCTTCAAGTTCTTGCTTTTATTTCGAATTCGAACAAAAAAAAATAAGAAAATTCAGTTATTTAATAAGATTTCAATTCAAAAAATTTTGAACATCATCATGTGTGAAATAAATGTATCTTGCCCTCTGAAATATTAGCTTCACTGCCATGAATTTTTTTTCATCTTTTTTTATTTCGATGTTTTATTTTAGCCTATTTTTCTCTCGGTGGTATACCCCACACACATTTCGTGACTTTTGGTCATTCACCTTGTAGTGGATTTTTTTTACAAATAGTTATTCTTTAATCATTTGTCCACTAGGTTATTGTTGTCTAATTTTTCTTTTCCTGTCTTTCTATCGCACGTTTTTTTTCAAGTTCTTATTATTTCGAGTTTCTACTGTAGATTCTTTTTTTAAATAAATAACATTACAGTTTTATAAATAGATTGTTTTTCTGTGTGTGTGTGTGTGTGAATCAAATTGAACAATCACATGCCACAAAACAAATCGAATTAAATTGCGTATACGATTGATGATAATATTGATTGTGAATGAAATAAAATGAAAAAACGGAATGGAAAATAAAAAAGTCTTGAGGCCATATTATTGATATTATTATTATTGATCGTCACCAATATCATAGTGATTGTTTTTATACAATTTTTCGCTTTATATAATATTAAACATCTCTTATTTATGATTGCCAAGAATAAAAAAATTGATCTTATTCTACAGTTTTTTCAATGTGTGTGGGAGGTGTATGTGTAGATTAAATCGACAACAATGATTACTAATAATAGAAAATTGTTAGGAAAATAATACCATTATTGCCTATTGAAATTATTGCTCACTTAAGTAACAGTGTTTTTTGGCCCGAAAATTGATTCTTATTCTATCCACACACAAAAAAAAACGAAAAGAAATTTTTTTCCTGATGTTCATGGTCATCATCATTGATTAGTTGTGTAATGTTCAATCGTAATGTTAATTATGATTGAATTCAAAGATTCAATTTACGCGACATCAACAAAAAAAAAAAATAGTGGGCATTAACCAAAACACAGAATGAATTCACAAAATTTCATACAAAGAATATGGCCAAAAATGGCCAAAAATGAAATGTTATGATGAAAAGAAGTAGGTTAAATATAAAGAAACATTTTTTTTTTCAAATAGAATTTTTCAGACAAAAAAAAATGAAAAAATAAAAATTCGATTAAATCTGATCGACAGTTATTATTATTATTTGTGTTGAATGGAATCGAGTTTTTTCGTTGTTGTTGCTGAAATGAATCGATGTCAAACATTTTTTTTTTTTTTTTTTGTTTAATAACAGAAAATTTACTTTCAAATTTTCAATTTCACAAAATAGAGAACGATGAATTAATAAATGAATGGAGAAAAAAATGTCAAGTGTTAAATGTTTTCTGTTCCATTAAACTATGGGTATGGCAAATAGAAAATTTGTCTCTTTTCTTGTTCTACCCAAAATGAAACAAATCAAAATGGCATAGCGTTTTCATAGCAAAAAAATACTAAGTATAAATATCATATGAATGTAACGACAATTAAATAAATAAAATCAATCTATCGATCCGGAAACAATAATTATTGATTCGATAGATGATTTTCTGCAAAAAAAAATTTGATGATTTGAACAAAGATATTTGTACTTACCTTGTCTTCGAATTCAAAATCTTCTTCCATTTTGTTGTTGTTTTTTTTCGTTTACAATCTTTTTATGAATGTTTACATTTGAATCACAAATCTTTACACAGAAGAAAAAGTCGACTGAAACATTGAAGAAAATATCTTTATCTGGTTGACTGGCTAGCTTGGTTATGATGGTCACTTTGATCACTTTTGGTTTCTATTTTGGGAAACATTTTTCCATAGTTTAATTTACCCTATCAACATGGCAACCATGTTTATACGGGTCGGGTTTTTTCATTTGTTGTTATCCATATTACCTTGGTTATTTGTTATTGTTACATATGTCGCACATAACAACCAGAAAAAAAAATCAGTTACTAAACTACTAACTGGGCTACTGGACATTAAATATCAAATTTTTAATCTTACATTCATTTGTTTTGTTCAATATGAAATGAATAAAATCATAATAATGATAATGATAATGAATTCAGTTTAATCATCTCTATGTAGAATTATATTATTTTGCACGCAAAGAATTTTTCTCTTGCCAGCTGCCTGAAAAAACGGATTTATTTATGGACATTTTTTTCCCACCGCTACAGTCATCTTAGTTTACGAGAATTGTATATGAATCCAATTAAAATATAACGACAAACAAAAAATATTATCCTTCAAAACACATTAAAAAATGGAATTCCTTTTGTTACATTTGTCAAAATTCTCGATAGAATTCAATTTAATACAGTCGTCCCTCGTACAACGCGGTACTTGAACAACGCGGTTTCGATAGAACGCGGTTCTAGAATTGCGAAATTATACAGTTTTCCCTCGTACAACACGGTCAGGGTTTCGATACAACGCGGTTTTGAAAAATCGAATTCGCAAAATAATTAAATTAAAAAAAATTATGTTCTATGGCTTGGTCTCGATATAACACGGTACAAATTTCCATATTTCTACTATTTGTAGGTCTCGTACAACACGGTTTCGATACTACGCGGAACACGGTTTCGATACTACACGAGCCATTTCTTCTATTTTACATTCATTTCGTACAACGCGGTTTCGATACAACGCGGAACGACAAAACCGCGTTGTACGAGGGACGACTGTAGTTTCAAAATCATAAAAAATAAAAGAATTTCAAAATATAAAAACTTCACTTGTATGTTATCTATAGGAAATGTTATTTTTTGTTCAATATTTTATTTTATTTTCTCAATATTTCTTTGAAAAAAAATCTTTCAAATTCAATTCTATCATATTTTCTATTTTCGATACACAACAGATTACTGGAACTATACATTTTTTTCTGTTATGGATACTTTTATTATGGCCAAATTCTTATAATACTATTTATAGCTGTAGCTGTGGCAACAATGATCTTTCAAATTCTTGTCCGAGTCGATTCGATAAAAATCCGAAGCCAAAAATTATTGATGTTGAAAATTGTCCGATTAATAGCTTTAGCTCTAAATCATCATCATCATCATCATTCAATACCGATCATCAAGAAATGATTCTTGTACCATCGGGAGATTTTTTTATGGGCACAAATGAACCAATTATATTGGAAGATGCTGAATCTCCTGAAAGATTTATGCATGTTAATAGCTTTTGGTTAGATAAATATGAAGTAAGCAATAAAAAATTTGCAAAATTTGTTGAAATAACTAAATATGTGACGGATGCTGAACGTTTTGGTACATCGTTTGTTCTGGATCTAATGTTAAGTGAACAAGTTTTGGCCAATATTACTCAAGCCGTTGCACAGGCTCAATGGTGGCTACCAGTGAATGGAGCTGATTGGCTTCATCCGGAAGGAATTGATTCCAATTTAGAAGAACGTATGAACCATCCAGTAGTACATGTTTCATGGAATGATGCCAATGAATATTGTCGATGGGCTAATAAACGTTTACCTTTTGAAATCGAATGGGAATACGCTTGTCGTGGTGGTCTCAAACGTCGTTTGTTTCCTTGGGGAAACAAAGAAAATCCGAAAGGCGAACATTATATGAATATTTGGCATGGACGATTTCCAATCGAAAATACAGGTATATAATATATTCGATCAAATAGCAAAAACAAACAAACCTAAAAAACGTTTTTTTCATTTTATTCACCATTTTTTCTCAAATCAAAACAAGGTGATGATGGTTTTCGTTGGACCTGTCCGGTCGATCAATTTCCTGAACAAAATAAATTCGGCTTCAAAAATATGATTGGTAATGTTTGGGAATGGAATGATGATTGGTGGACAACAAATCATTCATTTCCCAATAGAATAAACACACAGAATAAAGTGAAAAAAGGAGGATCATTTATGTGTCATCGTTCACATTGTTATCGATATCGTTGTGCTGCCAGAAGTTTTAATACACCAGTTAGTATTGTTTAATTGTTTTTTTATCATTTATAAATAAAATTATAATAATAATAATAATAATATTTTTATTTACATTAATAATAATAATATTAATAAAGGATTTTCTTTCTCATTTTTTAAATCTATTAATATAGGATACTTCAGCAAGTAATCTTGGATTTCGTTGTGCTGCTGATTATCATGATTATTAGGATGATATTTTTTCAATTGAACAATAGTCATCATTATATTTTGTATATTTTGGATAAATTTATTTATAAATAATTGGACAACAACAAATAATGAAAATTAATAAAAATGATGATGATAATAATAATGATAACAAATGTTTTGGAAGGATAAATTGTTGTTGTTTCTTTCTTTTTTTTGTTGCTCACATTTGCATATGAAAATCCATTTATGACTTTGGAACTTGGTTATATTTCAATAAATATTTTCTTTTATTATAAATAGATGATTCTATTATTCATCGTTGGAATTTTTTGAAACACGTCGTCTTCGTAATCCAATTTCTTCAACAAATGAATCAGATTTAAAACAATCATTCCAAAAATTGGTCATTGTTTGATAAAGATGTATACTGACACTTGGTAGTCCATGATTTTCATCCGGATAAATTTGTGTATTAAATATTATATTTTTTTTATTCAATTCTTTGATAAGAACCATTGAATTCTGTATGTGTACATTATCTACATTCAATAACAATAATAAAAAGAAAAATTTCATTGGAAAAAAATTGATTACTTTGAATGTTCAATATATTATGTTGAATAAAATCTCTGAACTTAAAGGGTTAAAATACATTTTTAAAAACAAACTTAATTCAAACTTCATTTCTCATTTTTATCCATCATCACCGAAATTTTATATTTTCCAAAAAAAAAGAAAGAAAAACTTTCGATTCAAAATTTGTAAAAATATATATAGCGCTTTAACCCAAACATTATTTCCAGTCGAATGAACAACATTTAACACATCAGTGCTCGCGCATCAAATCCTAACGCCAGTGCTCGCGTGGGGTATTTTTTCACCCCACCATTGATTTAACATTAAGCGATTTCGAACTTAGAATTTTTTTTTGTATAATCTGGGGTAGAAATATACCCCACGCGAGCATTCATGTGTTAAGCATTATTAAATTTTTCGTATGTTTGGTTATCCTGAACTTTTATTTTCACTTTCGTTGAATAGTAAGATCTCACGTGATGATTGATTCTTGTTATATACTTTATATATACAGGGAATGGAATTTAAATTTTAAATTTTCTCCTTATCAAATATCAACAACAACAGCAGCAGCAGCAAAAAAAAACTTCATTTACATTGATAGAAAAGAAAATCAATTTTAATGAAATATAATAAGAATATATTGATTCTGTATTCCTTATTTTTTTTTTCTTCATTTCATTGAATTCAGACCCCGAAGGACTAAACAAAACAAACCAGCAAAAAAAAAAAAAAAAAAAAGAAAAAAGATTTCTCGATAGCGAAAAAAAACCTGACTTTTTCGAACATTTACGAAACGAACTAATAATATTTTCGAATGTCACCACAAATGTAACCCCCGCCCCCGTCAAAAAAAAACACACACACACACCATATTCCGAGAGAAATGGTTCGAAAAGATCGACACAATGTTTATCAACGACACACTCATCAAACTTGAAAATAACTTTTTTTTTTCTTTCACCAACTTTTTATCACATCATAATTATCGCTAAGTTTTTGTTTGAAGGTAAAACTTTTTTTTTTTTGTTCAGTTAGTTGATGATGATATAAGAATAAATAATGATACTTGAATATGAAACCTTTTTTGTTTTGTTATCGTATCAAGAATAACAATGTTGACTGTTGTCACCATCATCGTTTTTTTTTGGCCTTGTTTTATACACCTACACACACATCATAGGATTAACACATGATAATATGTTTTATCATCTTCCTATTCCTATTTGTTTGTCGACATGGTTTTTATTTTATTATATTACTTTCATAATATAAGAAGTACATTTTAAATAATAATAATACATACCATCTGCTGTTCCATGAATTAATAGAAATTTTTTGCTATGCATATGATTTATATCCTGTAAATGATTTACATCATACATTACTGATGATGTTTGATAATTTTCCATTGTTTTATTTGTTGGTAAACTCATATAACGTTCCGTGTAAGCCGAATCTTTTCGAATAAATTGTTTTTAAAAGTCATATGTATTCACCGTTATTTATAATGTGTTTACATACCGTATAGAAGCCATGATGTAACTGGTGCTACCGATATTCCACAGGCAAACACTGGATCATTTTGATCTCTGAGTAAAATTTTAGTTGTAGCATAACCTCCTGTCAATTTAAGGTAAAAATTTGAACACAAAACATAACACAACACATACCATAGCTCCAACCCCAAATACCGATAGCAGCACGATTAATAAAATTATATTTATCTCGAAGATATCTGTTTAATTGAAAATTCTATTAAATATCACAAAATCAATAATAAGAATTCACTAACCTGGCAGCAATAATCTGATCATCAATTTCGACTGTGCCCAATCGATGAAATAAATAATGTTTCATTTTTTCACCTTGAAATCCACTACCTCTTCCATCTACATAAGCATAGATAATTTCCGTACTACCGGCAAGAAATTTACCATAATTCATTTTAAAATTTTCATTCACATTTTGTGATCCTGGACCACCATATACTTGTATTAGTAATGGATATTTTACAATACTATCCGGTTTAAATGATGGAGGCAAAAACATTTGAACAATCAAAACTGTTGACAAAAAAAACAAATGAAAGAAAAATGATCACATTCAGTCAGTCCGTATAGTAATTCAATTATATCAACGTCTGATAATCGAAAGAATTTGGGACTTGCAAAAAAAATCTCAATTTAAATCAATTCAATTCTCAATTTAAATTACATATATACACCGAGAGTCTAATTTGAATAATTTTTGAATAATAAAAAGAACGTGATATAAAATAATAGCTATCATTTACCATAGCCAAAAGAATTGATCTTTATGTCATGTTTTTTTTTATATATCTATCTATATAATTATGTTAATCAAATGGCAAAACCATAATGTGCTCATGAATGAATTTAAGAAAAAGTAGAAAAAAAATTATTACCAAAAAAGCTTAATTTAATAATGTCTCATAATGTTTCATGTCATAATATATTTTGGATCATCATCATCATCATTATTATCTCATTTTTTTCAATGATTAAATTTTTAACACTTCATCAACTTACCATAATCAGTTCGGTTGATAATCTCCGTAACAATTGTTGGTAATAATTTTTTACTCAATGTCAATTTTAATTTTTCATTCATTTCCCATTGACGTGTATAATTATGGTCATCATCATCATTTAATCTATGTAATGTTGAATATGGAATATTTGGTCCAAGACATTCTCGTATGTAATATGTACCATTATGGCTAAATGTTAAACGATTATATAGACATTGATTAAGCTCGATTTGATCACATGTAATGCACTTTGTTGTATTATTATTATTATTATCATTGTTGTTGTTGTTGTTTCGATTTGTTGTAATCATCCATTTGGATTTATCCACAACATTATATACATGTCGTTCACCCGGTTTATTTATTCTTGTCGCTAAATAATATATTTTATTGTATTCACCATCATCATTATCATAAAATGGAATGATTTTTAATATTTTTGTCACATCACGTTTGCCAGATGTGATAAAACTTTTTTCATAAGTCTATAGTTTCCGGGAAAAAATAAATCAAATTTTTTTGTTATATCGATTATATTTAAATCTGTTTAAATTTACCTTAATATTAACTTTGATAATTTGTACAAATTGTTCCGAGCTATCATCGCTATGTAATGTGTAAAAATTCTGGCCATTTTGGTCAACATGTACAGCTGAAATTTCAACCCATCCATTTCGAAGTTCTTTGTGAAAACTCTATGATAAAAAAATGAAGATTTAAAAATAAAATTTCCGATATCGCTTTCAATCAACTAACTTCTTGACATTTCCATATACGATCAATTTCGGATGATGATGGTGAACACCATGAATAAGAAGCATAATTTTGTTCACGTGTCATCCATACGGCAATCAGACAATCACGATCAGCCCATGCAACTGATGTTAAATAGTAATCACTGTTTCAATTACAACATATAGAACGGGAATCTTTTATCAATGTTTGTTTTTTTCACATATGAACTTTTACAAACCTATGTTTTGTTATCTCAAATGGAGGTAAAACTTCATATGGAATAAAATCGGAATTTTCCAGATCAACCATGTGTAATGTTATGGTTGGATTCGTCGTTCCTGGCTATATATAACAAATACAACGAAGGAATTTATTTAAGAAAGAAACGATGTACTTTTTAATAAATGATGAATAACCCTAGAGATATTATATATTTTTTTCACTTTCATTGTTTTAATTCTAATGTGTGGTTAATGTTTTATCTGGTCTGCATTCAAATAAATTATTACATTTCCCTTACTTTTGGATATTTAATTTTTATCGCGCCAAGATATTGTGATTCAACATCTACTTGATCACCATACCATGGATATTCTTGTATCTCAACTTTACTATCATTAAAACGAGCATATGCAAGACGTTTGCCATCTTTTGACCACCAAAATGCTGTACTCGTTGCTAAAATTTCTTCCTCATAGATCCAATCGGGTATTCCATTATAGATGTAACGATCATCATCATGACTTATACGATATGTTTGACTTTCGTTTGGATCGGGCATATAATAGATATTATTTTTGAATACAAAAACTAATTGGGCATTTTTTGGACCCCATTCGGCTGCCTGTAAACTGGCATCACTATTTGCTTCATGTGGTCTTATATTGATAATACTAATATTGAAAAAAGAAATTAAAATAGATTGTATGTTGAATTTGATAAATGCTTTCATTTGTTTTATCACTTACTTATCATTTGATAGATTG
The DNA here is from genome assembly GCF_027571235.1 of Dermatophagoides pteronyssinus. Taxonomy (NCBI): domain Eukaryota; kingdom Metazoa; phylum Arthropoda; class Arachnida; order Sarcoptiformes; family Pyroglyphidae; genus Dermatophagoides; species Dermatophagoides pteronyssinus. The sequence continues at coordinate 68,198 of NW_027461583.1, forward strand.
TAAGCTTTATAATGGGCCAAAGTACTGTGGCGGAATAACTGAATAATAAACATTGATAATAATATATCACAATATAAATTTCAATTGAAAAAATCGAAAACTTTCGATACATACATTCTTGATATGACTGATGAGTAAAACATATTGACGATTTGGTGACAATATAGCTCGATCTACTTCATGTTGTTTCTATATTATAAATTATAATGATTTATGATCATTAATGTTTAATCGATAAGATTCATTAATCATTGTACATTCAATATCTAACCCTATTATATAATCAATCAGCTATCACACATTATTATGGCCAACCTTAGTGTTTTATTTATTATTATTTTTTTTTGTTCGTGATCATATAATGATAAACATGTTTGATCTATCATGTAGGAAATACTTACCATAATCCTGGCATAGATAATAATATCCGTTTTATCGTTACGGACATCATATAGGGCAAAATCACCGGCCGATGATATGAATGTAATCTCTGTATCACTAATCCATGTTCCATTAAATGTTGGCTGTATCGTATAGTTTCCATGTAATAATTCTTCTAACTTAAGTCTTTCTCGGGTTTCAGTGATAAATTTATCTATATGAAAAAATGATAATAAATGATGTGTTTTTCTTTTCTTTTTTTTATGACTAATGATGAATTGAAAAATTCTTACTTTGAATATCAGGATTGATTAAATAAATAGCCAAAATAATGGCTGAAGACAATAATACTATAACTAGAATGGAGATCAATGTACCTTTCCAGTTGCTTGTTTTGACATCGACCGTTGAAAGCTCCTATAACATACAGACATGAAATGATGAAATTAATTTTCGAATGAAAAAAATAAATAAATGTGAAATGAAAACAGTAACAAGAGAGAATAAATCTCAAATGATTCTTTCGTCTCTAAATCAGAATAAAAAACATCAAATCATATATAATTTAGGATTTGATTTTCTTTTCATAAATTTCATAGTATTTCTACAAAATACAAAATGACCATCATCTTTCATTTGGTTGTTTTAAATTAATTTTTTTTCTTCAATGGAAATAATTTGGCTATTTATATTCATCATGCATATAGACAAACACATTTAACATGTGTCCCATATAAATCTGGCATTTTTTGTTTTGTTTCTTGAACAACTTACATGCATTTCACGAAAATCATCCGGAATGACAGTGTCATTATCATCATTATCAAATTCTGTCATTGTGTCGACGGAATTTTTTCTCTATGTTTTTTTTCCAAACATTAAATTGATCTAATTTTATTAATGATTTGTATGTTAATATTTTTTTTCGCACAATTCTCTGTTTGAATCATGAAAATTGATAATGACAAAATCACATTTCGAATCATTTCATTCATTCATCATTCGTTATCATCATCATTCACCAAACAACATTTTTTTTATTGATTTTATCGTTGTCAATTTTAGAATCCATATTGTTTCATCAATGAATAGAATAAAAATTTTCCATGTGTCAAGTCTTTATTAGCACTTTTTGTTATAAGAAAAATTGTTACAAAGTGAAAAAAAAGCAAAGCTGCAATATGTAAGCAGGATAAGCATCATTCTTTATGATTTTCATTATCATTATGATTACAGTTATGTTGATGATTTTGTTATTCTCGCTCTCTTTCTCTCTTTTTTTTGTTATATAAATGTAGCGATGAATTATTTATCCATTGTTAGACGAGATTAATGAGCGAATAAATGAGTAATGAAAAATTGAATATATAAACTCTTATGGTGCAAATTCATAATGAATTGTGAATGATTGTTATGATTATATCATATGATGATGATAATAGTGTTGATGATAATATGGTGTTGGTTGAAATGTAATGAAAAAAAAATGAAAATGATTGACACAGTGTAGAATTAATTTCGTTTACATCACAAAAACATAAACACACACATCGTACATTTGATTATAATTGAAAGTGCAGAAGCTTTGATTTTCAAGATATGGCAATAATGAATGAATGAATGAATGATAAAATACAAAATTAAATTAGTTAATGCATCAGCACGATTAAATGATGAAATAAATGATAGAATTTCATTGAAATTGAATAATTGAATGATGATAATTTGAAAATTTTTCTTTTTGTTTTTTTTTTTTTGCTTGCAAATTGATAAGCAAAGGAATTATGAATTTATTGAATTTGTTTTAGTCTGATTTTGTTTTTTGTATTTGTCAGTTATAACGATAAGGACCGGCATAAAAAAAGCATATATCTACTTATCGAATTGATTGTATGATTGAGAATAATGTCTTTGTCTATTGAGAATAATGAGTATTGAATCATTCTCCAAAATATCATCCAGAAATTAACAAAAAACATAGATCAATTTCGTTATTTCTTCTCATATTTCATCATCATCATCATCATCATGACGGTCATTCAATCAAAAAACAATAAGACTGATTCATCTATACAATTATCTAAATGGACAACCATTTCCTTTCATAAAATAAAAAGTTGTCGAAAATTTTCTATTTGTTTTTATGAACATTTTCACATTGTCCAAATCATGATAATTTATTGTTGATGATGATGATGATAATTGTAAGTGTCTATAACAATGATTATATTTGAGCTGATTGTCAATGGAGGTCAACAAAAAAAAAAAGGAAAAATTCTCATCATATTTTTGATTGTGTTTAGGATTCTTTGATTCTGGTTTGTTTTTCGAATATAAAAAACATTGCCTGAAATGAAATGAATAAAAAATGGGATTTTTTTTGCGCAATGATCATAAATTATATTGAAAATCTGTCAAATTTGGCAACAATAATAATGATGATGATGATGACAGTGGAGACAATAATTCATCTATCTATGAATGGATTTTTCTTTCTTTTTTTGTTTTGTTCTGTTGTTGATGTTTGTAAATCTGAATAAAAATGAATTCATCCAATTCATAAATAAGTGTAATGGAAATCGTAAATAAGTGTTCTATATTGAAAAAAGGAAATGATTTTGTGTGTGTGTGTGATTACATTATTATTTTGTTGTTGTTGTTGTTGTTCGTCAATATTTGTCATAATTGTTGGTTGATTGGTTGGTTGATTGATCAGATTGATTCGATGATTCCAACTTGATTGTCGTTTAACTAAAAGAAATTTGATTTTGATTTTACATAAAATTTTGATGTGTGCGTGAATATTGAGAAAAAACAAAAATCACACGCACAAATACGATTCGATGATGTTGAGGTTGAGATTGATTACGGAAAAATAAATAACAAAATTCACTTCTACCGACACAATTTAGTTAAATGGAAAAAAACAACAAAAATTAAAACAGCTTGTTGCTGTTTTGCATTGAACAAAATTATATATTTTTTTTTCAAATACAAACTTCCACAACACTCGAACATGGACAACTTGTTCGATTAGTTTAATTTGATGACGACAACATTTAGGTCTAAATTTGATAATGATGAAAAAAAGGAAATAAATTCAAAAAATATGTATGTTGAGGGTGGAAGAAATGATTTGGTTCAATGTACAACACACACACAAAAAAGCAATTAATTAAATGATGTTATCAAAATTTCAATAGCGTATTCAAGGTATCATCATAAAATTTGTATTATTTTTTCTCGGTAATATAAACGAATGTTGATATGACGACCAAATAATCTATTGTGGTATAAATTATGGTCCAAATATAATAACAATGACATACATCATGCTTTATTCATAAACTAAACCAGAGAAAAAAAGATTTTATTTCAATTAAAGATATCTTTATTGATGTGTGTTGTGTGCGGATGTTGGATGGAACAAATTAACAACAACTGATGTGTGTGTGTGTGTGTGTGTGTGTGTGTGTGTGTGATTAGTATTGATTATCATTATGCTACAATTATTTTTTTTGAAAGTAAAAAATATAAAATTTCTACATTGTCATCTTATTGTTTTTGTCGTCGTTGTAGTTGTCGTCATTGATATTGCTGTTGATGGAATTTTTTTTCATTTTATTTATTAAATACATTTTTATCACATTGTCATCATGATGAAATTATTATGAACAAATTTCCGTACTGACAGATGCACACAGCACACACACACAAAAACTAAATATTTATATTTTCATAATAATAACATTGATGATGATGATGATGATGTGAAAAATTTGAAATTCAAATTTTTCATTTTTGTTTTCTAATGGAATCGATGGATAATTGAAAAAAAAAAGATTGATTTGTAGTTACAACCCAGCTATCAACCAACCAACACACACACATTAGTGGAGAAATAAATAATTTTGTCAGTTCATCAATCGAACGAATGTAATAAATTCATTTATTTATTCAATAGTTGTTTTTTTTGATTCCGGGTAGAATCACTCAACAACAACAACTACAACAAAATTCATTTGATTCTAAGAAATAATCTTTATTTATTAGCGAAAAAAAACATGTCGTTCTGATCAATATATTTCAACTTCTTCTTCATTTTTATCTTTATCTTTTTTCTCGGTATGATGAATGAGATTCATTAAATAATGACGGATAATTATGGATGTACAAATTTATCTCATCAAATTTTGTTTTCATAATTTTGTTATTTTCATTGGAAAGTTTGTTGCAAAGTTTTTATGGATCAGACATCAATATTATCATCGGAGAGAGGGAAAAAAATTCAATATGTATGTTTATAAACAAGAATTCTAACTAGAGTTTTATCTAAATGAACAAGAGAATTCAAGTGAAAAAAAAGATAGAAAACGAAGAAAGGAAGAAGAAAAAAAACGGAACATAGAACTAGAAATTTTGTTTTTTTGTGTATAAACATGAAATCGACATGATGAATACTGAATTGAATGTTGTTATTGACGATGATGATGATGAGATGAAAAAATAAAATAATATAAAACAGCCATCATGTCATTCAGTAAGTCAGTCAGTCAGTCAGTCATTCAGCCAACCAAACTAACCAAACTAACCAGCCAACGAACCAGTCAGAATCGTAAGAAAGATTCCAGGATTCTGAACAGAATCGGTGTTAGAATTATGTTTGTGCGTGTGTGTGTGATGGTGTAAGTATTATGTTTGGTTATAGCTGATGTTCATACTTTCAAGCGCATGTGATATGATGATGATAATAATAAATGTATGGCATCATATTGAAAAAAATGAGATTTGTATGTCTATGTATGTGTCTGTATATTACCATTACCCAAAAGGACTTTAGCATCCACATACATTTAAATTGCCTAGAATTGAAATTAAACCAAATTACTTGAAGCTTTTTTTGAGATTGCAATGAATATGTGAATTTGGGATAATCAGATGAATGAATGAATGTATGGTGGACGACAAAAAAAAAGTTTTTCTTTGCATCTTGTTTTCGATTTTAATGAAACTTGATGGAGTTTGATATATGAAAAATAGTTTGGTTGGTTGGTTGAGAAAACAAAAAAATCAGTTGAATGTGAATTGATAATCATCTCGATGAATATCATCGTATTTAACAGAAAAAAAAGAGAAGGAAAATTAATTGTGTTGGTGGAAATAAAGAATACAGAATGTATTTAGAAAAAAAACGGATTCCAACGATAAAAAGAATGCCGTTTACAAATTCAAACATCTAAACAGAAATTACCACCCATTCAAAACATACAAGTTTTAGAAGAATCTTTTTTTTCGATTCATGCTTTCTTGCTTGACGATTGATTGATTGATAAAAGCCGTTTTTAGTCTCCAGACCATACAAACAGACAAACAAGCAAACAAACAGGCTATTAAATTTAAAGCTGAAAACACCAACAACAACAACAAAAAATGCTCAATCCAATTTCGATGTTGGAAAATGAAATCAAAATGAATGAAAGTTAAATTGTGTAGAGAGAGAGAACGAAAGAAAGAAAAAAAAACATTTTTGAAAGAATTAAATTCCTATATGATATTCATATGGTATTTCATTTCACTGTAATGAATGTAATCTTAAATCTAAAATTTGTTTGTTTTCTGGGTGTACAGAGAGTAATAAATGTGAAATTTTTATGCGGCTGGCATACATGAATAAAAATGAAGTATCTTTTGCAAAAAAAAACAAACTTTTGAAACAAATCAAAATTCTGATTGAAATATTATTCAACTGAAATGTATTTTAATGAAAATTTCAATACATTTTCACGGTTTTTTGTTAGCCGGTCGACGTTTGATTCTTTATTCAGCAGCTGTAACAATCATTTCGTCAATCGGCCGTCAACAATAAATCGATTCATGAATAACACAATCGCATTCAGTTTATAACAGATACACACAATAGATTGAAAATGTTTATCAGCAATAATCAATGATCATATTTCGATTTTGTTTCCTAAAACTTATTGATATCGATCACCGATACAAAAAAAAAGAAAGACACCTGCTTGCTTGGTGCTAATTTTTCAAATTAATAATCGATCAGAAACAAATTTCTTTTCCCAATCACCAATTTCAAAATCAATAAAATTCTATAATATTCCCGGGTAAAAGTTATGAAATATTTAGTTATGATCAAGATCGATAGAGGACGTTACTCATCCGACTAATTTATTCTCTTCCTATATATCATTCATATATGCCATGAACTATTAATTCTGTTTTCGAATTTCGAAGCCAAAAAACAAACGAAAAACTAAAAAGATTTTTTTTTTAAATCATCCATTACTTACCTTAATTTGACCAAGAAGCAATGCATCCATTTCACTTTGTAATGGTGGTGTTGTTGATGATGGAATGTCGGATACATTCGATTCATTCATTCCACTATTGTTTCGGTAATGATAATCGATTATTCTTAATTGAAAATTTTTAATTCGTATTTGTATTTATATTTCTTTCCATCGATATAAAGCTAGTCTTATCTGTAATAAACAAAAACAAAAGAATCATGATAAAATCTGTATAACAATTCAATATTTTGATTATTAATCATAATTTAAATTAATAATTAAATTATAGAACTAATTATAATTACAAGTTCATATAATCAACAAGAAACAAAAAGACAAACAAACAAAACCTATTGTTATTACATCCGTTAATACGACTACTATAATGAAAACGTCTTTTATCTTCTAATATTTTCGGATTACCAATTTTGGATTCTGTTTGTATTTATGAAACAACAGTTATTGTGGGTATTTATTTTTCGATAAATATTTACATTTGTATTAATTGTAATTACATTGTATCATCATCATCAACATCATTATTATTGATGAAGTCTTTATCAGTTTATTAGGCTTGAAAACAAATTAATGTGGTTAATATTGATAATTAATCAACTTGATCATCATCAATTATAATTGACAATGATAAAACCATTTCTTTACAATTCTAGACGATTCTAGAAGAGTTTCTGGAAGTTTTTTTTTTGTAAATTCAAAAAATGATTATAAACTTTAAAATTTTAATGGTTAAATTGTGTCAATTTATCAGTATTGATTAATTAGTTTACTGAGATTATCGATATGGAAAAAATTGTTTTTTTTTAATGAATGAATTTCAACATGATAATGTGTGTTTGCAAAACTATATTTTTTTCCTCTTTCTTTTCCTATGAGACACAATCATCAACAATGTCCCAAATTAATGAAGTTAGTCCTTGAAAAAAATATATTCATAATATTTCAATGAAAATGTGTTCATTTTCACTTTATTGATAAATTGTAAGCATAACGAATTTCTTTATTGAAAAACTAACAACATCGAAAAAATTGGGTTATCTTTGATGATGTTGACTATACATGTTGACATAAATGTTGTCACAATGTCATAATTCTTTACGAATAACAATCGACCATTTGCCCTGAAGAAATTTAGTTTAGCATTTTTTTTGTGCGTTTTTGTTTTTGTGTTTGTTGATTGAAGCCCATTATAGCCATAAAATACTGATGATCATCATCATTTTTTTTATCCTAACTATCTATCTGATTTAATGGAAATTCATTGTACAAAAAAAAGCAAACGAATTGGAAAAAAATTAATTGCCATTTTCCTCATGAGTGATATAGAATTTCTCATTCATATTAGAATATTAACGCTTTTCACATTATCATTAATCTCGGGTTTTTTTTTGTCAGCAGCTGTTATTTAAAATTGTAATTCATTTCGTTTTCTACTTTTAATATGGAAATTTTTAATTTAATTCTTGATTCGGGGCTATATTCTGATGAATTTTAATCTCATATTACAACAATTTTAAATTTATTGCACTTATTTTCATGGCGTTTTTTTCCTGAAAAATTCCTGTTATTCAATTCATTTTAGATGAATGAAAAAAAAAGTTATCAAAATTACTGATGATTCTCAATTTCGACATTGACCTGTGATCAATAAAATAAACCATGACCAATACAATTTACGAAAATTTTTTTTTTCAATTATTCCAATCGGTTATCTATTCTTCTTTTTTTTTGGTGTTTATATTGTTTCTATTATATCACTCATTGTAATCGCATCATTGTAAACACACACCAAAACTGTACTTTTGACCGTTGTAAAGTTTCAAAATTTTTTATTTTTTCATTTCATTTTTCTCTTGAACAAATATTATTATTGGCCATCAAACCATCAAATAGATGAGAAATGAACAAGAAAAAAAGACAAAGTAAAGGATGTTGATTTATTTTAAAGTCAGTGATCGGTTTGGATCATTGTTTGGTTTTTGTTTTCACAAACAAACAAACAAACAAACACACACACACACATCTGTGTATTTTGAGTGTGTAAACTTTTGTTTTGTTTTCACAAATAGAAACCGAGATTCAAAAAAATAATAAAACAAAGAAGTTTGTTGTTGCACAATTTCAATCTTGTTCAAACATTATCCCATAATATTTTTTAAAATGAAAAAAAATTTATTTGAATGATAGCAAAATGTTAGATCACAGCAAAATAGAGAAGAAAAAAATTTTAGATTTTCAAATTAAAAGTTTAAAATTTGAAATTTAACCATTGAGAAGAGTTGATTTTTGTTTTCGGAAAGAAAGAAATAAAATGATAAAAAAACTGTCGTTTCATTACATTTACATAAATCGGTATTATGTTGGAATAATGGTTGAAAACAAAATGAAACGATTTTCATGATTTTCATCATTGGTTGAATCATTATTTATTTTTTTTTTTAAATTTTGAATAAAAGATTTTGAAAAAAATAAATAAATTGAAACTTTGATGCTGATCATTTTGTTTTTGTTGTTGTTATGTTTTTTTTTCATTATCCATACATCTCTATTCACATCCATTCAATATTTCGTTTAGAAATTTCGGAAGTAAACTCTAATTTTCTTCTTTTTCACTATCAGTATTTTTATTTTCATTGAGGATTATTTAAATTAAAAAAAAAATCTATTCATCACACGTTTTTCGATAACACCAGCTGGTTTCTTTTTCCTAGTCATTCTGATAATTTGCAAAAACAAAACAAAACAACAACAATCTTTTTTCATTAACTTTTTGGGCAATTTTCGTTTCCGATACCCTTTTTTTCTCTATTATTCCTTGTCTATATTATTCCTTGTTTGAAAGTCTATTTTTGTTATCTGAATAATAATTTTTTTGTTTTCGATCTTCAAATTAATCAGATTTTATTCGATATAGGAAAACTATATCACGATCATCATCATTGACTATTCATTTATTAAAATTAAAGAGAAACGGCAAAATGAAAATCGATTTTTTTTGTTAGTTGCTATAATTCTATTAAACAGAGCAAAAGAATATTGAAAATAAAAAATTCGATAGATACTTACTTCAATTATCAAGTATCGACTTTGTATCCACAATTTGATTCACCCATACCTTCAAAATATGATAGTCAATTTTTTTCTGCTTCATAGAACTTTAACCAACAACAACAACAAAAACCAACAGATTCATTTAAAAAACATTGTTGTTCAGCAATGATGTTGTTCGTTTGTGGTTTATTCTGGTTCTGGATTTTAATTTCTATGTAATATTTCATGTGAAGTGAGCATCTATTCAAGTATCCAGATTGTTGTTCACATGTGTGCAATAATAATAATGATGTCCAAACATTTTTTTTTCGTACACACTGAAAATTCACATTTATCAAAAAGAAAAAAGATTCGGGCCCAAAAAAAAGTTGAATAAATGAATTGAATGAATGTTGAATGACTTACTGATGGTTAGCTTTCAAATTTTATGGCAATGTTTCGTTTGAGGAAATTCTTTTCAAAAACGAACAAATTTATTTGTCTATTAATCTATAGATTGTATACAGATAGATAGATATATCGAAATGAAAAATTTTTTTTTTTCAGTATTTCTCAAACACAACAACAATTCATTGGCCCATAGATGAAATATAAGATAGGGTACAAGCATCACCACTATTACATCCACCCAACAACAATAACCAAAAAAAAAAAAAAAAAAAAAACACAAGCTAAAAACATGGGCACCAAACCGGCGCGAATTCAACGACTATTTGGCCATTCAACATGTGCGCACATTTGTATTTCACTGTTATAAAGGAAAAATAAAATAAAATAAAATTTTTTTTTTCTTTATGTGATTCGAATGAAAATCATTATATTATGCTCATGCTCATCATTTTTTTTTATTGAAAAAAAAATCCGTAAAAAATTAATTTTTTCCCAGATGCACAGGATGTATTGCTAATTCTATCGGATTTAATTGTGTTTGCTTATTTCTTAATTACAATGATAATCATCTTTATGACGATTCTTTGATCGGGCAAGAATTAGATTTTTGTTTGTAGCTTTTCCATATCAATTTGTATTACATGTTGTTATTTGTTGTTACCGTTGTTGTTGTTGTTGTAGATTTTTGATCACACGGAAGAAACAAAATACAAAAGAAATTTGATGATAAAGAAAAAAATGATTATGTAGGAAATGGCAAAACGATAATGACGGACTGACATAACCTAACCTTTCTCTCTCTCATTCGCATGTCAATGACTTTTTCTTTTAAAAAAATCTTCAAAGGTTTCTTTTCATTTTGATTTTTTTTTTCTTTATTTCAATTCATTCTATTGAATCTATTTGGTACTGGTTATTCATTTCTTGTTTTCCTAATTTTTTTTTGAATATTCAATATTGAAAATACAAAATGAAACTGCTTTTTTTCTGATGACTAATTATCCAAACGATTCCTAATTATTAAAATGATGAACAAATGATGTATGGAGAGAAAAAAAATTTAATGTCTCTTTTTCCATTCGTGCTTGGAATTAATTCTGTTTTCTTTTTGGCCTAGAATATTCTATAGACTTAATTTTTCCCATTTATTTGATAATTATTTTTTTTTATTCGAGAAAAAACAGGCATAATTTCTACATTATATGATTTGATGTGCTCGATTTTTCATTCATTTGTTTGGGTTGCTTTGATGACATTATTATTATCTTACGGGAACAATGATCATTTTTTTTGTCAAATGATAAAATTTAATGACTGAATCTAATTCGAATTGATATTTTTTTTGTCAATTTGATTTTAATGAAAAAAAAATTCAATGTCAACACATTGATGTTGATGATTTTTATAATTATATTTGAAACATTTTATATCGATCCAAATCAAATTAAATTCAATAAAACTTTCTTTTTTTTTGTTGTTTATTAAAAATCTCAAATTGTTCCCAATTGAATTAGTTTTTTTCTTTTGCAAAAAGATCAAATTATTTGTCTGAAATCAAAATATTAATAATTAATTTGTATTAAGGGAAAATTGAAAAAAATAGATCAGAAAATTCGATTGATTGATTGATTTGGATTTGCTAGTTTTGATTAGGTCTGGTCTATATTAAAAAAAAAGATTTGATTCAACATTTGATGTTCCGTTTGTTTTGATTTCCAATTTCCAATTTCGACCTCTATTCATTCATATCGTAATGTTTTAATCTACTTTTTTTTCGCTCAGTAATAATTAAATAGGAAATTGATTTTTTTTTCTTCTTCTTCACAATTTTCATCATCATCGAAATCAACAACATATATATCTTGTCATCTTTCTACAAACATCATTTTTTTTTGTTATTCATTTTACACAAACGATGGTATGTTTTGGTTTGATATTGGCAAACTAAACACAGACACACAGGTACAGATAATAATTGACATTGGACATTGGACATTGAATGTATGTTTTGAAATGAACGCATGGAAAAGAAAAATATATTTATCGTAGACAACTATAGATACATGGCCAGGTTCAAATAACTTCCTAGTGTTGTTGTTGTTGTTTTTGTTTGTTGTATAAAATGCATAAAATGTTAAGTCCGATTGAAAAAGATTTTTGTTTTTTGTTTTCTCCCATGATGACCGTTTTTTCTGCTTTTCGTTTTTGAAAGCCACAAAAACTACATAATCAGTGTTTGTTTTTAATCGAACATTACATAAAAAAAACAAGAAGAAAAATAAAAAGGGGAGAAAGATTGTAATTGAAATTGCGAGCAGAAAAAAAAGTCACCATTTTTCAACTGGAGGGGAGAAAAAAACACATAAATGGATAGATCGATTAATCCACATTGCAGTGTTTGTGTCCAAAATTTTGTTTTTTTATTTCTCTTGGATTTTTTTTTTAAATATCATAAATTAAAATCTAACATAGCCTAGTCCTGTTGTTGTTGATCTATCTTGTCAACACAAATTTGGCGACGATTAAAATGAAAGCATTTTTCATTCAACATTTAAATTTCTTGAAAAAGGAAAAAATTCTCTAAAAAAACTCAATTCAATTTGTTCGGCAACGATGAATCGAAGAAAAAAATCGAGCAAATATGGTCAATTTGTTGTTTTATGAAAAGAAAATATCAAAAACAAGTTCGAATGTAAAATGGATGACTTTTGGCTCATTTAGTTCACTTTTTTTCATGTATTGAATTGAATGTCACCGAAGAGAAATAACATTCAAAAAACGAAAGTAAATTCAAAATAAAGAGAAATTAACCGTACAATTTAAATGATCTCTTTTTTTCTCTCTCTCTCTCTCTCTCGTGTTCTCTATCTTTCGGTTTCAAAAGATTTTCTCGTCTCGGATCAAACCGTTCGGACCAAAATCAAAATTATTATTTTGCATTTTGTTATCGGTTTATTATTATTATTATAGTTTGTGAATGTCACCTGGACATTTCATTCACTAACAAATCATTGTTTTATGTGAATTTTTTCAAAAGTTTTTTGTTAACCAAATTTACAAATCATCACTTTTTAACAAGGTTCCAACAACAGCAGAAAAAAAGGTTTATTTCATCTTTTTCAATCACATAATTATAATTTTTTCTCTACTTTTTTCTTCTTGTTTTGTCAAGTTCATCATCATCATCATCATAAATTTCTGAATTGATAAGAATTGTAATATAAGAATCAAGAATTTGTAAAGGAATTTTTTTTTCATTTTTAATAATCGAATTTCAAATTTTTTTTTCTTTTTCTTTTTCCACTGCGATGACTTTTATTCGGATGATTTTTTTTTGATGATAGAAATAGAAAAAGTGAACGAATGATTGAATGTAAAAATTAATTTGTCCATCTTTATTTCTGCTTGTCTATTGTCGTTGTTAATGTTGTTGTTGTTGTCAACAAAATTTTGACACGAACACTTATCTATTCGGGTAAAAGATGTCGATTCATAAAAGGAGCCTAGTTCCAAGTGTTTTCACAATCCTGCCATCATCGTTATCATCATCATTTTCATTTTCATTTTCATGCTATTATTGTTTGATAATATTATACGGTATAGCATTGATTTTTCAACAGACAATAATCATCGATGCGGAAAAACAAATTGACACTGCCATTATTAATAATAATGTTACTGATGTAAAGAATTACGATTCCAATTATACTACCAATCATTCACAAACGTTGTCAAAATCATCATTGAATAACAATGAACAACAACAACAGCAGCAGCTGTATCCAGATGATCAAAAGTCTGGACAAAATATGGAACTGGTCGATCGTGAATTAATGTTAGTGAAAAATGTTGATCATTCATCTTCTCACTTTCGCATGATACCTTCTAGTTCTGTTATTTCTTCTCCTCCTCGAAAATCTAGAACTAAATCCCTTTCTAAACGTCCTAACCACCATAATCTTAATTTTCGAAGGAATCGTGACCGATTAAAATCATTTCCATATGCATATGCACATGGTCAAAATGTTCCTGAGCCATATAATGTTAATATTCAGCCATCTCGTTTCCACTATCATTATCCTTATTCACCCTCAAATCAGTATATTTCATATACAGATGATCCACATATTGTTCATTATTTTTCTCATCCTCGTTTCAGACCTCAAATTCGTATTATCGAACGACCATTGTTTATTGAAAGACGTTCAGATACCACCAGAGGAAAACTAGTATCACAAATAGTTAATCGAGCCAGTCAAGCGTTCCATAATTTGATCGAACATCGCCGCAATCGTTCCAAACCAAGATTAGCAAAATTTGTGAGTATTAATCCTAGCTACTAATAAAAGTTTTGTTTTGATTAATTTTTTAATCCATAACCAATCATCGCTTGTCAAATTACACAAATATAATAGATGAGTGAACGACGTTCAAGTGGAGGACGTTTGTTTCCTAGAGTTCGTGAACATTTTGTTCATCGTATTGAAAGTCGAAAACCTAGACCACCGGAACCACAACCACCTATAGAAATTGAACAACTGCCGGATATTCAATTCGCTGAATCACGCATCGATGGTAATGATACTTCCACTGGATCCATCAATGATCAAATATCACCATCATTGCCGGAATTCAATGATGATAGACCATTTTATAGGGAACCGAATCTTAATTATGAATTGGAAGGTCGAAAATTACGGCAAGATATTGTGGACAAAGTTACCCATCTTCAAACAATTTTAGATACAGCCTTCCATGTATCACGTGAACGTCGTGATCTATTTCTTAGTCGTTTATTACGTAATACTAATAATCGTTTAGAAAGGGCCAAAAATCGTGCTGATCAAATCTTGAGCGAGGTAAGTAATAAGTACTGAATATCTTGAACTATGATTTTTTTTCATTTACAAAAACCATAGCCAGCAACATCAGAATTGGCTGTCAAAACATTACATCATATTAACAGTGGCATCAACAATATGTATTTATTTTTACATAATTTGTTGAACAGGGTTAATGTATCGATCAAAGTGCAGATGAAAAATCCAGGAACAGAATCATCATCACCGAGTGATATCAATAATAATAATATCAACAACAGTAACAGCAATCATAATGGAACAACTAGTCAAACGAAAAATGATGAAAAAGATCAGCAATCAAAAGAAAATGAATAATTTATGTAAACAATTTGAAAAATATTGATTTTTATTTTTTGAAAAATATTGATCAAAAATAGATTTATTTTTTTTCGAAGAATATGAGATAAAACTTAATTAAATTGAAGAAAAAAACGAATTCGAAGAAATCCAATCGATAATCGAATAAAAAAAAAGATTAACAACATATGTGTTGAATGTCCATTCATTTTTTCTATTGTAATCATCTATTTATTTATTGAACGATGGCGGCTGCTGTTGTGGCCTGTATGTTATACAGATTGATTATCGATTTTACAGATGATGCTACTTCGGCTGCTTTATCAATAACTTTATTATAATTATATCGATTATTTTCATGATGATTAGTAGTAGTTGAATTGCTATGTTGGTAACGTAATGAAGGACGATTTTGGTATGAATGGCACAATTCATTCAGATGAATCACATTGCCCTGTAATAGTGTGAATGCCTGATTCAATTGTAATAGGTTATCCATATTTGAGGACTCTATTGACTTTAGAAAAAAAAGTTTGATTAAAATTTATGTTAATTTTTTCTATGTTGATTGTTTTTGCAAAGCTTTCAAAAAAAACAAAAAACATTTCATTTTATTATGAAAATTTGAATGCTTACCTCAGGAAATAAATTGATCATATCTGATACATAATTACAAATTCGTTCCGAACAATGATGGAATCTAAAATTAGAAAATAAGAAAATGTAAGTAAAAATTATTTGCGAATAAATAAATAGAAAAAATCTTTATGTAAAGCAAGCAGCAAATTTGGGTGACAAATTTTTTCCTAAATATAATTTTATAAAAATGCCTCACATACTCATTATGTTTCTCTTCTTTCGCCTTAATAAGCAATTCTTTGATTCCATTTGTTATAAATTCAATTTTCCTAATAACCTCATCTTTAGTCGGCAGAGTAGTTTTCGAGGCACTTGATTTCGAAAGACTTGTATTGGCCGAAATTGTTCCGGTTGCATTTGTATATGGCCGCATTTCATTTAAATTTGTCTGATTTGTCTGCGAAGGCTGTTTTAGTGTTGGAGTTGGTTGATGATGCTGAGAATGGGGTGAAGATGATGATCTATTGTTCGATGTTTGTTGCAATTGACTAGATAATGATGATGATGAATCAATAAATGATGAATGATGAAGACGTTGATCGTTAAGATCATTGCTATTATTGTTACTGTTGAATATCATATTATAATTATGGGGTGATAAATTTCGTTGATTATTAGGATTATTATAGTTGATCATTGAATTTGAGGGTGATAATGATAAACCTGAAGGTGATGCATGATTAAATGATACCGGTGATTTATTCATCATCGACATCATTGCCATCGATTGTGAAGAAAAATCGTTTGTAATGGTTGACATTGATTGTGGCCTTACACGATTTGTTGTTGGTTGATTATGCAGATAGGTTGCTATGTTATTATTACTGTTTAATAAGTCTTCACTACTTTCAATCAACATTGATGTACTTTTTGGTTCATTTATCATAAATGATGATTTCATTGAAGGATTAGCGGATGATGATGATGGAGTAAGAATGAATTGTCTGAGCTGAAGATTTTCAACGGCTAATTTATCCAATTTTGTTTGCAAACGATTAAGTTCCAATCGCATTGTTCTATTTTCGTTAACAAACGATTCCATCAATTCTGTAGACTTCACAATCTGCTCTTTTAAAGCATTATACTCAATGGTTGATACGTGATTAGAACCTTCTTGTACAATAGCTGTATTTGATGATTTTAGCTGTGTATTATTCTGATTTTGTTTGTTTCGATTGTTGACAATAGTGTTCAATTCATTATCAAAATTGAGATCTTCATATTCTTCTTCTGATGGTACGGAATCATAAAGAGGTTCTGAATCATCGTTTTCGTTTTCATGGCGATCTTCTTTACCCGTACTTTTATTATTCAAACTTCCAGATGAATATTCTATATTGTAGACACGGCGACGTACTTCATTGAGAACATCGACAATCAATAATGTTAATTCTTTATTGTTAAGTAGGGCCAATTTTTGTCTTCCTTGATTTCGTGTTGTAGAAAAATACTGATAAACAGGTAAAAATGGTATAATCAATTGCTGGTGAAGAATAGATAATTTTCCATTTTCGTTAAAATAATTTGCAAGAACGAAAGCATTTATTTCACGTCGATCCAGTTCATCGTAAACATCACGTGTTAATTCTTGAAATAATTTATGTCCTAATGATTGTAAGCTTTGATGGAGTTCATTGCGAAACACTTCGGTTGAATTTCTTGTTTCATTATTATTGTTACCATCATCGTTGATGTTGTCCAAATGATTTAACCATTCCGACTTTACATCTACGAATAGAAAATGCTCACCATTTCTATGATTAGGTTGACGACCTTGACAAATGAAACGTGTCAAGGTATCCGTTAAATCGAACTGATGTTCAATTAATCGATAAAAAATGTCATGATATCCAGCATCACGTGCATAATCAATTGCTGATTTGTTTCGTGAATCGACAATTGTAGAATTTGCACCATAAGCGAGTAATAATTCAATCTGAGACATTTGGCCAGATCGTGCAGCCATATGAAGTGGAGAATTGAATTTCTCTGAGTGTATATAATTCCTGTGATGAAAATTAATTATTTTGATCAATCAACATAGATCAACAATACTTACGGATTAGCACCAGCAACCAAAAGTCTTAGACTCGTTTTTAGATTAGGTGTTCGTACACTCGAATGTAATTGTTCACTAATGTCAGCTTCGGATTCAACATCATCTTTAATACCATGCGATTTGTTCACAAAGGCAAAGGAGTGATATTTAGCTCGAATAAAATCACTCTTATTTGGATGTAATGGATCATTCGGTTGTGGTTTTTTTCGTTGATGAATTTTATTATGTGTCGCTTGATGATGATTACCAGATGATAATACATGCGGATCCAAAAGTGTATGTTCCCAAATAGAATTGGAACCGCTTCGATACAAGTCTAATACCATCTGCAATTGAGTTGATTTCCAATTGTTTGAATTTATTGGCTTGATTTGTGATATAATTCCTAAGCGATATGGATCAAAATATAAAATGTTCAAGTAGAATGGCCAAAACAATTGCTATTCGGATACTTACTTCCAAGGCTGCGATGTATGATGGCACAATGATCACATAAAAGAGTGCCATGATTGATTGAAGCCCAGGTTGGATCTGTGTTTTGAGAAAATCAAATGAAATGACCAATTTTTAAAAACAAAAATAATGGTATCGAAAAAAACTCACTTATTTGGCTACAATCGGCACAAACATCAATCTCATTATTAAGCATTTGGCTATATGTTGTTTTCGGCATTTTGGTTTTTAAATTTTCTCAAAAGAAAAAAATAATAAATGACTATCATGTGAATAATTAAAAATCAAAGCTACACATCATGTTGATGATTGTTGTAACCAAACGAATTAATAATAACTGAAAAAATTATATTTGGTATCACCATGATGGAACTTGTTTATCGATGATACCATGTTTGGAACATGTCTTCATCATCATTAATTTAATTCAAAGTATGAATAATTGATTCATGATTACAATGATAGATCGTCATTTTCCATCATCAATAGAAAAGTGTTGGAATCCCACAAAAAAATACACTTGATTTTTTAATGTTTTGGATTTCTATCAAGTCAATTTTTAAGATTCGTTCTTGTGTATCACACAAACATCAATATTCAACAATCTTTATTCTGAAGCTTAAATTACATTGCCATATTTGTTATTCCATGTCTAAATATAAATACGAGTGTGTTAGAATAGTGAACTGTGTTGGGCGTGTCGAATCCTTTCACAACAGGATTTAAATATCCTGAATCGATGTCACGTGATCATGTCGTAAAACACTGCCCTTTTTATTTTTGTATTGCACTAAAATTTATTGCTAACTTGGAACATTCTTTATGAATTAACCATTTTTTACGAGCATGCACGCTAAAATTTTCGTTGTATTTCCTTTTCTTCGTGAGCTCACACACGTTGTCATCGCGGTTTGAGTTTTTGGTTGTTTTTTTTTCTATTTTGAATATAAATTTTGATTTTACATCAAATTAAAAAATGGTATGTGTCGAATTTTTATCGAGTTAAAACTTCTTTAAACAAGACGGTCAAATTTTATCCAAATTCATCAATTCTTTTTGAATTAACCATTGTATTAATCCAAAATTGTCTTGCTTTTTTTTCCATAGACGAAACGTACCAAAAAGGTTGGAGTTGTTGGCAAATATGCCACCCGTTATGGTGCATCATTGCGTAAGATGGTTAAAAAGATGGAAATCACCCAGCATTCCAAATATACGTGTACATTTTGTGGAAAGGTTTGTTTGTTAAGATTTTCTGCAATATTCATTGATTGATTAATCATATTTATCATAAATTCATTGATTGTTTTCAGGAATCCATGAAACGAACTTGTGTAGGAATCTGGAAATGTAAAGCATGTAAAAAAACCGTTGCTGGTGGTGCATACGTATTTTCTACAACATCGGCTGCAGCCATCCGATCGGCTATTCGTCGTCTTCGTGAAACAAGAGAAAACTAGATCAATTTCTAAATGCTGGATTCTATGTTTTGTGCTCTGTATTTTAGACATTGAAAATCTTTTTTTTTTCTTGAATAAAATTCGATGAATAAAACTTTTGAATCCAAAATTTTGACAATTGCTAATTTTGATAATTGCTTTAGAAAAAACTTTATTTTCAAAATCAATAGGTGGCGTTAAAATGGTTGGAATATTCTTGTTCTTCGGTAATAATTCCATCATGTCATATATCATCATCATCATCATCATATCGAACATTATATAATGTCAATAATCAACGATTAATAAAAATAAGGATTCTATTATTAATAGAAAGTTATGGCCAAATATATCACAAAAGAAAAACAATCAAGGTGTGGTCGGAATTTGTTTTTTGGAAATCAATGTGAATTAACAGCGATTTTTTTTCGATTTCTATTCATTGTGTGTGTATACGATGGAAAAAAATTTGACCAAATAACCAAAAGAATTCGGTTAATCATAATAAGTTTTTTATTTATTTATTTATTTATTTAGAAAACTAATGG
>NW_027461584.1:0-88586 GCF_027571235.1 Dermatophagoides pteronyssinus
AGATGATCATCATCATAGAAAAAAAAACAATATCTTTATGGTTGTGTATCGAATTTCCATGATCTTTTCTTTCATTGTTGTTGTTTGACATCTTAAATTTCTTCTTATTTTTTTCATCACTTTACTTTGGAAAATAAACGTATGAATGCACGAAGTTACTGATTGCAACTAAAAATTTATTAGAACTTTGAACGTTTTATAATTATTAAAATATTTTATAAATTTAAATAAAAATTTTCATATTAAAAATAATTTTTCGTTCAATGGTTTGGTTAAACAATCAGATATTTGTTCTTTTGTTGGAACGTAATTGATATTATATAGTTGGTTCGTCGAGAACAATTCAATTAGCTTCTTCACTCAAATCGAAGTATCTCGATTTCTTCATTGAATTGATTTTAATCAAATGAATTGCAGACTGATTGTCACATAAAAATTTAATTTCAATATGATATTGAAGCCAATTAAAAATATGCAATAGAAATTCAGCAATACGATAACCTTCTAAAATGGCTGTAATTTCGGCTTCCAACGAAATTGAGATTTTCGTTGTTTAACACTTTTCCATTTAATTGTTGATTCTCCACAACGTACAATAATACCAGTTGTTGAGTGACGAAGTACCAAACGACGAATCAGTATAGACTGACAAAGTTGAATTTAATCGACCAATAATTAATTTCTTATCAATGGTTCTTGATAAATATCTTAAAACCATTTTACAAGCAGCAAACAATGATTGTGTAGGATTTTGAAATCGCGATAACCAATTAACAGCAAATGATATGTCTGGTCGAGTACGATTAGCCAAATACAATAAGGACCCAATAATTTGAACTGGTAAATTATTATCAATTTCTTCATCATCAGATTGTAGATATAATGATGCCATAGGTACACGTGCTGGTTTACATTCAGTAAGATTATATTGTTCAAAATTTTTGATTCTCTTGCCAAAGTTCAAAATGATTTGGTTTTTCAATAATTTCTACACCAAGGAAATCATGTACTTTTCCGATGTCGGTGACTTCAAATTTTGTTTCTAGTTGTTTTACAATATCAGACAATATATCTTCATCTGGTCCAACCATTAGAATATCATCTACATAGATGAGTAGAAGAATATCATTCATTTTAAAGAAACATTTGTCGAGACAACGTTCAAAACCAATATAAAAATTCTGTTATTGTATTATACCATGCTAATGGACTTTGTTTTAGACCATAAAGTGCTTTTTCTAGTTTCAATAAACCATCATGCACAAAACCAGGTGGTGGTGCTACAAACAGCTTCGATAATGGTGCATTTAAAAATGCTGTACGTATATCAATTTGTCGATTTTTAACCAAAGTTTGCATAAGAAAGTACCAGATTGACTAAAGATGGTTCAGGTGTTGGCGATGTAATTTCAGAAAAATCAATGCCAAATTTTTGTAAAACCTTTCGCCACTAGACGTGCTTTATAACTACCATTTCTTTTTCTTGTGAATATCCATTTTGTTGGTATTATTTTGCAATTTTTATCAAATGGTACTTTTCGAAAAACTCGATACTTTTGCAATTGATCAATTTCATTTTGAATAGCTTTCTTCCAATCTTCTGAATCTGAAAGGCTTAAAGCTTCTTCATAAGTTGATGGTACTACAAATGAATTGATACACTTATAGCCATAACGTATTGGTGGAATACCAAAATTTTGACGTGATGATCGTCGAGGAAAAGAATTTTCAACAATATCAACTGTTTCAGTGCTTTCTGTGATATACTCTGGAATAAATTCCGAATCATCTTCATTTACACTGTTAGTTGTTGTTTCTTCAAAAGAATCAGCAGAATTTGATGAGGTCAAATCTACATTCTGTGAATTCAAATCATTGATGAATGGTGATGAAAAATCACTAATACTTGATGAAGACAAATTTGACGATGATGATATTTGTTCAAAAAACATTTTTGATTCATTAAATTTAACATCATTCGTAACAATAATTTCATCAATTTCTGGATCAAGCAGAACATAATTAACTATTGATCCACTATAACCGATAAACATTAATTTTCTTGCTGTTTCATCTAATTTTGACAATCGTTTCATTTGATTTTGATGAACATAAGCTACACACCCAAATGTACGTAGATGACGATAATTTGGTTTTTTATTGAACATTTTTTCATAAGGCGACAATTCATCATCACGAATCCATGAATTGATTAAATAGATCGCTGTAGCCATTGTCTCAGCCCAATATTTTTTCGGTACATTAGCAGAATTGAGCAACGTTCGAACAGTACTAAACACAGTTCTATTCATACGTTCTACAATTCCATTCTGTTCAGGTGAATACCCGACTGTTGTTTCATGATCAATACCTTTTTCAGAACAAAACGCCTTGAAGGTATCATTAATAAATTCACCTCCACGATCTGTTCTAAGACGTTTCACTTTTGTTTTAAAACATTTTCTTTCAAATAAATTCGATTAATTCATTTGTTGCATCTGATTTATGTTTCAACGGAATGCCAAACAAAACGTGAAAAATGATCAATAATAAGCATTGCATATCTGCTTCCACCACAAGATAATTCTGGTGCTTGCCATAAATCAATATGTAACATTTCAAAAACACCGATATCATCATAAACCATTTTAACTTTATGTGGCAAACTTACAGATTTATTCATGCAACAATCTTCACATTTTTCATTTTTGAGATTGATTTGAGGTTCAACCTTATTAATTCGTGAAAGAATTTTCGTGCAGCAATGTCCTAAACGTTTATGCCAAATATTACAAATTTTTGGTTTTGACATTTCTGATATTATCCAAAGATCTTGAAAAAGCATTGCTTCGATGACAATATCATCTTTTTTAATTAATGCACGTTCTTTACCAAAAAATATTTCATAATCATCCAAAATTAATTTGCGAATTGAAATCAAATTTGAATTAAAATTTCCATAAACAACATCTTTTAAAAACAATTCTGTTTCTTCAGTTGGTTTAATAATAACATCACCAACTAATTCAGATTTAACAACATCACCACTGGCAATTTCAAATTCTATTTCTTTATAAATAGGATTAATTAATTTGTCACCTTGAATTGTTGTATGTGATGTACAAGCTGAATCAAGAATCCAAATATTCGACATATTATCAATTCTTTTATTAATTACCGATTTAGCAACACGTTTGATGAATGTCTTTGGTGTTGTTGATGACGATGATGATGTTGTTGATGTTGATGGCGAGGACGATTGAACATTTGAAGAAATTTTAGATGATGATGCAGTTTTATTTTTATTTTCATTCCAAAATTTAATACGACATTCTTCAGTTTTATGTCCAATTCTATTACAATACGTACACTTGATGGTGCTACGCTGAAAATTTTTGTTGAAACCGTTTTTCTTGAGTGTTTTCGCACTTTCAAATGTATTTTTAACAGTTAGAGAATTAATTTTAACATTCTCATCATATTCAATAAAGAGATTGATTATGTCTTTCATTGAACAATTTTGACGTGAAACAATACGATCAGCCAATTGATCGAATTTCGGTACACTTCGTAACATACCAATAACAACGACACATCTATGTTTGTCGCTATATGTGCACCAATCTGACTCTATCGCTTCAAAACGAGCAATAAGTGTTTCAAACCAAACTCGTAATGGACCACCTGTATATTTGCAGGTTGACAATTCCATGTATTTACGAACTGCTGTCGCAAACGTGTCTTTCTCGATCTTCGCCATATAAGACCAAACCTCAAAAACGGTTTTGCAATGATCGATTATTTCAAGTTTGCTTGGTTCAAACATTAATCGAATTGTACCTAGACAATTGTCGTAGGATTTATACTCCGGATCAGTTTGTGGTATTTCACTTTCAAGGAATCGAGAGTAACCACATGATTTAAATGCCGATTTTACAGTCGACAACCAAGATTTAATATTAGATCCATTATATTTCGTGACTTGATTTAGAACAAATGAATCATGTCCTTTAACACTTTGACTTGGAATATGATGTCGTGTTTCAATAACCTCAAGTCTCTCAGTAATTTTCGAAAGAATCTTAACGATTTCTTCGTCAGCCATGTGGAAAAATAAGCACACGTAGCTCTGCTACCAAATATAGGGAAAAATAAACGTATGAATGCACGAAGTTACTGATTGCAACTAAAAATATTTTATTAGAACTTTGAACGTTTTATAATTATTAAAATATTCGATTAATAGAACTAAACTGTTCTAACATACTTTACTTTGCTGGTGTTTATATAATCGATATTTGGGAATTTTTTTCGTCATTCTTATTAACGAAGATGATGATGATGAAAAACAATCCGAGAGGAAAAAAATTCTTAATACAAGCTATGAACGAATCCAATGAAAAAGTAGGCAGACAACAGAAGAAAAAATCTAATCAAAAATCAATTCAAACTTTGTTTTTTTTGCTTCAGCCAATAATTCTCTCGTTTGATATGTGTTTTGCATTCATAAAAAATATTAATTCCATATTTTATTTTCATGTTTCTGTGTCGCTGTTTTTATGGATTTTTCTGGTTCATTTTCATTTCAGAGCTTTTCGGCTAAAACAAAATAGTCGAAGTAGAAATGACGAAAAAAAAAATCTTTTTATTATTATTTAAGAGTATTTGTTGTCGATTTTTTCTGTTGTTGCCATTATTAGATTCAATAATGATGATAAATTTCAGATGAAAAAAAAATCTCTCTCTCTTTTCATATTATTGATCCACGATTGATTCGATGATTGAGAATTTTTATTTCTATGTGATTGTCGTAGTCAATTGGTCGATGATAATTTAATTTCATCAATGTTTGTTCTATTTTGTGATTGGTGTGTTGGTTCATCATCATTGATTTTATTTTCATTTCATTCTTTATTTGGAATTTTCAAAATTTTACTTTTATTCGAAACGTAAATTCAACATGAAATTGAATTTACGTTTCTTCTGTTTATTTTAATTTCACATTGATTTTTTATGCTGTTTGAATTTCTATTATTTTTTTATTTATTTCGTTTTTCTGCTATAATGTTAAATACAATTAGAGAACATAAATACAGATTCCATTAAAAACATAGAGAAAGAGACAAGTAATTTGTTTTTGGGTATTTTTTTTCTGTTGAAGCACTTATTCTGTGTTATGCAACAACACAGAATCGATAAAAATATTCATTTATTTTATTCTGTTTCATTGGAAAATCAATTTGAAACTTATTATTATTATTATGCATACATCCAAATATACAACACATTGAACTAATAGAATAACTTTATCATTAATCCAAATTGTAAGTTTGTTTGTTAGTCAGTTAGTTTATTTTTGTTGGTTAAGTAATGTTTTTTCATGTATGCAGCATATGTGTGTAATTATGTTTGTTTGTTACGGTGAGCATAATTAACACCCACATATTTTCCATGAATTAACAGAGGAAAATTATAGACATGATTTTCAAGAAAAAAAAGTTTTACGAATAAAATTTTCCCATCAGCATCGTCTGAGATAAAACAAAAATTCAATAAACTTTTGATAATCATGTACATAAGTGTTACAATCCTTAAATTTTCAATCCATTTTTTTTTGCTTTAACCAGAAAAAACAATAAGTATCCAAATGTTAATCATTATCTTTGTGGATTTCTTTCGTAATCATCATCATCATTATTGATTGTACAAATTCAATTGCCAATTCATTTTTATTGTTTGTTTTCCAAGGAAATTTGCATGTATTTAGTTTTTCATTATAATGTTGCTGTTGTTTTATGCTAATTGATTTTTAATTATTCAATTTTTTTCTAGCTTCCGGTTATCGAAAAATTTTAATTAATATTTCAAAGGAAAAATATTTGATCAAAATATCTAACGATAATAACCAAAAATAAACAAATCTTTTGTTTTTTTTTCTGTAAATAATCTTTTCAACGAAAATCATCAATCTTAATATCATTTTAGCCGCATCATGATCATCATAATCGATCATTGCATTTCATTTCTCATTTTCCTTGTTGTCATTTTTATTTCATCATTTTATTTCATTTTTACCCCACCTTTGTTTTCCGAAAAACAAAAATGTCATGAAATATTTTTTTCCCCATATTTTCTATTTCCTTCTTTGTAATGAATATTCATCATCATCAGCATTTGGTGTTTTTACATTTTGCACTCACGCAAATGTTGCTGTTGGTCTAATGAATATCTTTTTTTCCCACCGCTAAATCGTTTTGCTTTGTTTTTTTGGTTGAAAAAAACAATCAATGAAAATTTGTCATACACACAAGGTAAATTGAATTTGGGATTTTTGTTTTTACACCAACTACATTAGTTTACAAGGTAAACTTTACCTGAACAACCAAAGATTTGTGATAAAAAGAGTTGCCAAAACAAAACAACAATCCATTATCTGATCATCATAACATTGATAAACAAAATGATGATGATGATGAAAATAATTGACAACCAACAGAATAACAACAGCCAAAAAAAGCAAACTTTTTTTTAGGAAAAGAAAATATTCATTAAAAAAACATGATAATGATAATGACTTATTCTTTTTCTCCTCTATGACCAGATGTATTTTGTTTGTTGTTTCTGTCAAAAATTCTGTACTTTTAATTTTGTTGTTGTTTTCACATCATGTTTTTTTTGTTGGATTTTGACTAAATCAAGATATAATTTAAATTTGTTGAACAAAACTTTTATTAATAAACTTTGTTTGTTTTGTTTTTCTCTTTAGTTTATTCATTTATTTATTTTTTGATAATGAGCACTTATCAATTATCATCATTATTTTTTTCAAACAATGATAATGATGAAACAACTACAGAATCAATATCTGCATCGACAACGACGGCAACATTCTTATGGCTGACGAATGATATTGTTAATCCATCAACATTGAATCCATTATTATTATCATCATCATCATCATCATCATTTAAATTTAATCAAACATTTCAGCAACAACAACTACAAAATTATCAACATCATCATCAAAATCGTTATCAAAATAATCAAAATTATAATTTATTAGAATGTCAAGAACAATTTTTTGATATTGAAAATTTTACCGATCTCAATTTTCCAGGTAAATTTATTTATATTTTTAATTAAGTTTTCATCTAAATTATTTGTTCATTTATTTCAAAGGTGAACGATTTGAAACAAAAGCATTCGGTTTGGATGAATATTTTAAAATAACCATTTATATTATTGCTATTATAGCATCAATATTTGGAAATTCAGCCGTTGTTCTAAGTGTTTTAATGAAACGATCATTACGTGTTACGGTTAATTTATATTTAGCTAATTTAGCTGTTGCCGATATATTAATCTGTATATGTTGTATGTGGGTACATTTAATCAATCATCTAACAGCACCAACATATGTACTTGGTCCATTTTTTTGTAAAATTAATTCATTTGCACAAAGTAAGTTTTCAATATCAAAAAAAAACTTTTTTCAATTTCCTTGTTATTTGTTTATTTGATTTGTTTTCATTAAAGTAGTTTTTTCATTTTCTTGGGAAAAAAATAATTGATTAAGCTAAAAGACAAAGACAAAGATAAAGATAAAACTTTTTAATTGTTTGCTTTCAATCAACTTTATTTTTGGATTCCAGTATCCTGTTGAAACTTTTTTGGTTTGTTTGTTTGTTTAAATTGAATTTTCGTTTTTTGATGATTGTTTTTTTCTGTTCACTAAGTAGTTTATGATAATTAAAAGGATGATCTAATAGTGTTAATCAATTGAGTTTGATCTTTTTAATTTTTTCACAGACAAAAAAAAACATTGCAAATTTTTGAAACAAAAGAAACAATGTTTTCAATTTCGCAATGACTTTAAAAAGGATGCAAAAACAAAAGAAAAAAGATTTAAAAGAAATTTGAAGAGAATTTCAAAAAAAAATTTTGAAATAAAAACATTATGTAAATGACAAATGAGTTTTACAAAATAGGTTTTTGTTAATAGGTTCTGTATAATTTTTAATTGTCTTTTTTGCTCGAGAATTACTGTAATGAATTTTACAAAAAAAACAGTGAAATAAAACTTTTCATCATCATCATTATAATGAACAGAATGGATACAGATTCCAAAATGTTAAATTTATGTCAATGTTTGTTTGTTTCTTTAGTGTTTTCCCTAAGAAAATTACAAAATGAAATTGAAAATTTTATCGCTTCATTTTCTTTTGTTTTTTGAAATTGAAATTAAAATTTTTTTCCTTCCAAAGTTTTTCCAATTTGAATATTTTTTTTGATTGCCTCACTGGCTTGTATTGTCCATTATTTTCGTTCCAATATAAATATCCCCCTTTTCAAACATTTTTCAATAAAGATGATGTGTAAATTGGTGTAAGTTTTATTCTTTTGTTTGTTTATTTGATTTATTTATTCATTCTTCTTTTTATCGTTTGTAAATTACATTTCAAATTTGAAAATCTGTTTTTGATGTTTGTTTTGTTTGAGAGTTTTTTTTCTCCAATTGAAATTGAAAAATTGTTTTTCATCAAACAAACAAACAAACAAAATTTTACAAACAACATATAATGTCTGTGTCTCTGTGGGTATGTAAATGATTGAAATTCAATTCAAAATTTTTTTTTCGCAATGATGAATCCAGGAATTCGGAATTCTAGATTTTTTTCTTCTTCTTTTGAGATTTCTTCTCCCAGTTTTTTTTTCTTTCTCTCTTTGAAGAAAAACATCCCGAATTCATTGGAAATGTTTTTGATTTTGAATTTGGTGAGAGAGAGAGAATGATGAATGTATGACCAAAAACAACAACCGATTAATCGATTTGAATATTATATTCATATAAAGAATCTATTCGAAAAAATATGATTATGTTGATGTCTGTAAAATACATTCATTTTTTTTCTCTCGCAGACATCATCATCATCAAAAACAAGCCTATCTTCTATCTGAATTCTATATTGAACTCAGGCTGCAGATCGATAATGGCTATAGATTGATGGATAGGCTTTTCATCTATGAATGAATGAATGAATGCAAACAAACAACCGAATGAAAGAACGATAATTATAAAAATTGACAAATTGGAAAATAAAAATTTTCGAAAAAAAAACTGATGATTATGGTGAAACATTTGGTTACCACTTTTTGTTGTTGAAGTAATAAAACAACAATCTAAACAGAATTATATTCACAAGAAAAAAAAACTAATAATAAATGGCTTTCAAACGAGAGAGAGAAAATAAAGTAAATTGAAAATAATGGTTATATCATGATGATGATGATATGATATGAAAGAAAGAAAATAATCAAACTGTCAATGATCCAATCATAATTTTTTTTCCATTTCTTTCTTTGGTTGATAATCATAAATGGATCGATTCTTCTGTTCATTTTTTTTCTTCTATATTTTATCATCAACAACAATAACAATAACCATCAACAGCAGCCATATAGTTAATAAAAACAGTCAATCAGAATGATGATTTTATTTCACAGTTTTTTTTATTGATTGATAGATTGATTGATTTTTATCTTTGTTATCTTCCTGTTTCTGTTTGTTTTCTTTTTCTTGCAAAAAAAAATGATCCATATTCAAGTCATCACTATCACTATCACACACTTATTTCCTATCACTTTATCTCGATTTAATCACACACACGCAGTGATAAAATAGTTCCGAATTTATAAATAAAAAGCCATTTCCTTTTCCTAAAATAAAATGAAATCTATAGAATTCGAGTATTTGATTCTTGGTTCTAGCTTTTCTTTTCGTTTTTTGATATCCATTAATCCGATTTTTTGTTGTTGTTGTTGAAAACCATTTAAAAGTAAAAAGAAAATGAAAAAATCTTTCTTTGAAACAAGCATTGAAATTTCGTTGAATTTAATATGAAAGAAAAATATCAGAGATTCCAAATGAATGAATGAATGTCTGATCCATTTTCTTCGTTCATTGTTGTTAATGTTGAAAATCAAACAGAAAAGAAATATGCATTCATCATTTTAACATTCAACATCTTCATCATCATTATTCTAACGAAAAAAAATTCCAATCCAATTCGTCCAAGCAATTCAATTTTTGATAAACATTATTATCATTATATGATTATGTAACAAAACAAATAAGAAAATGTAAATTAAATAATATTATATGATGATGATGTATATGTTTCGAAATTGGATCAAATCAGATGGAACAGAATAAAAACAACAACAACAATCTCTTTATATATGATGAACATACCAACATTATTATTATTTATGGATGATAATTTTTCATTTTGAGTTTTCAAATGTATCATTTTGGATTTTTTCTGTTGTTGTTGTCGGGAACATTCTTTTTCTTTTTTTCTTCTTTTTGATGATGAATATCATAACTAAATCAAATTGATTTGTTTCATTTTTTTCTTCTTCTTCAAAAATCTAAAGATTTTTTGATACATTTTGTTCTGTTGTTGTTGTTAAAAGATATCGATTTATTATGACGATGATAACAATAACAACAATGATTAACGATTGAAATTTTTTTATTTTTCTATATTCGGATGTTAAAAATGATAGTTTTGTTTCTGGAAATATGAAAATAGCTATTCTGTTTCATTTCAACAAACCAAAATGTAATTGAAAATCGATCAGAAAAATTCATAAATGTTTGAAAAAAAATTGATAAAATAAAACTAGAAAGATTCCAATTTTTTGAATAGCTACTATATAAAAATAGTCACATATTTCACAAAAATTCTGTTTGATGTCAATTCTGTTGTTGTTGTTGTTGTTATTATTGTCAATGACCATTAACAAATATCTATTTGCTGAAAGAAATTTCCAAACAAAACAAAACAAAAAATTCAATTATATTCAGCAATTGTTCAATCAAGAATTCTGGAATTTGGTCAGAAAAAAAATGTTTTTTTTTAATTAGAAATTGAATCTGATTCTGTTTCCAAAAAAAGAAGATTCATTTTTTTATAATAAAGAAAGAATCATTGGTTATTCAAAATTTGTTTCGTTTCATGTTTTCGTTTTCCTTATTTCTTTGCAAACAAATTATTATTTTTTTCTAATGATAATAATTTTCATTTTAGATTTTGATTCGGAAATTTTTTTCCATTTCATTTCAATGATTTCCATGAAAGTGAGAGTAAGAGAGAGAGAGAGTATCGGAATTCGATCAGTTTTTCCTGTTGTTGTTGTTGTTGTTGTCTAGCCTATTGATAATCGATAATGATATCGATTGATTTTCGTTTTTTTGTTTTCTTTCGAATTGATTACTTTTACTATTCACTGAAAATCAATGAGAGGAAACAAACATTTTACCAAATGTAAAATGCAAAAAAGGGAAATCCAATTAGGATGGTCATGTAGCTTTGTTTTGTTTGTTTGTTTTGTTGTTGTTGAAGAAATATCGATTAAATATCGATTGATTTTTTTTTCATGGAATTTTTTTCCCTTATCATAATTGGATTAAAATTTGAATAATTTTTTTTGTTTGTTTGTTTTCGTTTTCTTTTTCTTTGAAAAAAAACCAAGTGACATGTTTAACATCATCAGTATTGTCATTATCAGCAATTGCCTGTGATCGTTATATGGCTATTATGTATCCATTACGTACACGTGTTACAAAACAACGTACCGGTATTGTCATTACTTGTATTTGGATTGTATCATTAATCATATCGATACCATTTTATTATTCTCGACGTTATGAAACAGTTAAAGTATATGAAATTTGATTTTGATTTGATTTGATTTAAAAATAATCTAATTTCAATCTTTCTTTTTTTTCTTTGGATATCACAAAAGTGGGTAGATTATACACAAACAACCTGTATGGAAGATTGGCCATATACAATGACATATTCAGAAAATGATGGTGTTTGTTATAAAAAACATACAATGAAAACATTTTATTATACATTAGTTACAACAACATTATTTTTTGTACCAGTATTAATAATGATAACAGCATATTCAGCTATAATTCTAATATTATGGGGTAATCGTTTACCTGGTGAAGCAAATGAAAGTAATTTAAGACATCAGAAAAAATCTAAAAGAAAGGTAAGAATATATTCTATATTTGTTTGTTTCATCCAAAAAAAACATTATTCATTTCTATTTTTGTCATTTTCTTCAATGAAATTTGAAGCTAAAAATCAAAGTGATATTAGAAAAAAACAAAAGAAAGTCGAATCAATTTTCATATATTTTGTGTTTATTAAGCAGAATTTATTCGATTCATCAAAAATCTGTTACCACATATTTTGCCACATTCAAACCAAAAATATTAAAACAAAACAAAACAAAAAAGAGAACAGAGATTCTATTTATAAACAATATATTGTCGAAGACGATGACTAAGAATTTCAAAATGTTTGACGTCGATTTCCCAATAAAAAATAATAATTATAATTATAATTATATCATAAGATTTTTCATTCAAAATTACAAAACCAATCTTATCATTGAACAATGTTAATATAAAGATGATTATGATAAGAAATGTTGGTGAGAAATCATAAGTGTGTGGGCATCTATAGGCTAAAAATATATGTAAATAATATTTCCAAAACATGATTTGTTTTGAAATGTTATTGATTGATTACATGTCCTAAATACCATCGTTTGGATGTTTTGTTAATCAACTAATGAATGTTGTAGCCTAATGAATGTAATTAACTGATTTAAATCTAGTATATAAAGCCTTCCTAAATTATCATTCAATCATCGAGTATTTTGGAGATCTATGATCTTCATATGCTTGGTCAATAAAATATTTTATTCTAAATTATATCCCGTTTTATCATTACAACGCCAAAGCTGCACACACAACATTCGAACACGTAAAGATTTACGTTGAAGTTTCCATTTATTAGTTACAAGCCAACAGGATGTCAACAGTGGGAATCTCCAATGTTTCAATCAATATCTGTTCGTACAACACACCGCCCAATCAATTCAAGTAAAATGAAAACGAAATTTTGAAAATTTTAACCAAGCTGATTGACCAAATTGTTTTGAAAAACTAAGTATCGTTTCATCAAAGTTTTCAATATCAAATTAATTCAATTATCAAGATTTAAATTTCAAATTGTTTCAAAAAGCTCAATAAAGCGGAAGATAAGCGTTGAGGTAAGAATCTATCAAAAAAGAGGCCTCCGAAAATATGCTGTAAATCCTTGGCAGCCTAAGGGTAATCAAATTCAAATTCAAATTCAAAATAAATGTTCAAAACCCCGATAAAGCTGAAGGTAGGCGTTAAGGTACGCACCTCATCAAAAAAAATGGTTCACCAAGACACGCATCTTTAATAGCTTGAGAGCAATCAAAATGATCAAAATTTTATCAAGAAAAATTGAAAAATCGTATGAAAATTTTATGTGCAATAAGAAACGTTTTGACAAATGATTTGTATCAAAAAACTTCAAGAAATTATCAAACTGATTTATTGTTTTGCTGAACTGGTTTTCCAAAATATTTCCAATATCGTCAATATTATCCCTAAATTCCACACACCAAATACTTTACACAGATATACTGGATTATCTGTTAACAACATCATTGCAGTTATAACCATGGAGCTGATGCAGGAAACAACAACAACCTGATCCGGCCAGCCAGCATCATCTTGAGCGAGGGGATGTAAATAATATTTCCAAAACATGATTTGTTTTGAAATGTTATTGATTGATTACATGTCCTAAATACCATCGTTTGGATGTTTTGTTAATCAACTAATGAATGTTGTAGCCTAATGAATGTAATTAACTGATTTAAATCTAGTATATAAAGCCTTCCTAAATTATCATTCAATCATCGAGTATTTTGGAGATCTATGATCTTCATATGCTTGGTCAATAAAATATTTTATTCTAAATTATATCCCGTTTTATCATTACAACGCCAAAGCTGCACACACAACATTCGAACACGTAAAGATTTACGTTGAAGTTTCCATTTATTAGTTACATATATATAAAAAATATCAAATGGCATCCATTTTCTTCATTTTTTTTGTTGTTCATTAATATTTAGAATTGATAAATTTTTTACTGAATAATTAATAATGATTAATATTTTTTTCTCCAATTTACAAAAAAAATCCAAAAAAAACTATTAGGTAATCAAAATGGTTGTTGTTGTATTATTAGTATTTGTTATTTGTTGGCTACCCTTACAATTGATTGTATTATATTCAATTTATTTTCATTCAAGTAATGAAATGGTAAGATTTATTTATAAAAAAAAGTCAATCAATATTGATTAATTAATTGTCTTGGAATTTTATATTCTATTTTTTTGTTTGTTTGTTTTGTTTACTTTTTTTTTGTTTTGTTTCTATATTGGTAATAATCGTAGCTACCAAGCTGGTTTGGTAATCTGATATTCTATTCATATTTTATTGCCTATTCAAACAGTGTATTCAATCCGATTATTTATGGTGGTTTTAATCGTAATTTTCGTGATGCATTATATAAAAATGCATTCTGTCAAAGTTTATGGTGTTTTAATCATAATAATAATAATCGTAATGATATTGGTGGTAATGGTATTGGTACTGGTGTTGGTGGTGGAACACGTAAGTGGCATCAGCCTCGTAAGTTTATTCTTTTTTTTTCGTTATTTTTCTTGTTTTGTCTTTTAATTTATAAAATTTCAGATTCTTTTTCAAGTTATTTTTGGCTTTTTTTTTGTTGTTTGCATTTGAAGCATGTGACTTTATGTTTTTTTTCTCTTCAATTCTTTAGAAATTATTTCATTTCATTTCATTTTCTTTCATCATCAGTGATTCTTTTTTTTCATGTGCTGCATCCTTCCTTCCTTTTCTTTCGTTCATCTAACCAGAAAAAAAAGAAATGAAATAGAAAAAAAACAAGAACAAATTCTGATAACCAACCATCATCATCATCATCAAGATGATAGTAGCCCTAAGGGAAAACAGAATCAGAAGAAAGAAAAAAAAACAAACCAAAGACTAGCCTTATTTTTTTTTCATTACATTATTTATTCATTATTATTATTTTATACATGACAAATACAGAATCAAAAAAAAAGAGAAAAAGAAAGTCAGTAATGGATAGATAGATAGGATGAACTAAATGTCAAAAAAAAATTATTTTTTTTAATCAGAAAATAAAAATGAAAAAAAACCATAAATTCTAATAAATGTCTAATGCCAGAAAAACGGAATTGAATTGAATGGTGAATCGGTGAATTAGTGAGAAAACATTTTTTTCAGTAAATTTTATCATCATATCCATTGTGTAACAGATGTTTTTTTTTGAAAATGATATTTTTTTTTGTTTTCATTAGATATCATTGATGTTTGTTCATTTTATTTTAGAAATAAATTTTAATAGGTCTACAAAAATAAGAAAAATAGTGTTTTTATACAGAAACCAAAACTATTGAAATGAAATATTAAAGTTCATGAGAATGTTTTTGAAATAAGCTATTTATCAACACTCGCCCCTATTTCAAAAACATTTTCAATGGATATACGTTCAAACAAATAAAGAAATATTAAGATTCATCAACACGATTAATAACAAACAAAATAAATTTATCCAGATTCGGTGTTGATGATGATTCATATTGATTACAATGGTGTTCCCAAATTGCCATTCAAAAAATTATGATGTAGGAAACCAGAACGTGATGATTTATTTCGGAAATAACCAATACCAGAAAAATTACAATTGCCAAATTTCCGAAATTTAAACGATTTACCAATTGTACCATATTTGCGGTTTCTACCATCACCATAATCAGGAGGTTCACCAATACAATTGTTATTCGACATCTTATTAGTTGATTGCTTTTCAAATTTTGCCACAAACAAATTTGCAATGTTTTGACTTGGACACAAAGATTCAAAACTTCCATAATCATGATGATACTGGCTTTTCGGTAACTCACCTGGTTGACCCAGTTCACAATGTGATTGAAAATCATTTTCATCATCAGTATCATCTTCAATAGAATTATCCAGATTCATAAAATTGTTGCTGTCATTCAATACATTAGATTCATTAACCTCGTTGACTTTCGGAATGGAACACATTGGTTGTTCATCAATTTCAACAGATGAACGTAATTCATTTTTGCTTGTCAACGGAACATACGTATCACGATTTTCAAACATTGAATGACCAAAACTTTTGCGACAAAAAGATTTTACAGCGGTATTTGCTACATTACGGATTGGAGAAACATTAACACGAATTTGTAATTCAATCAGGTTGACATAATCGGTACTCCATTTTCCAATCAAAATTGGCTTACGATAATGATAAATGACCATACCATTCCTATCCATGCTTTCACTGATACCATTAACATTACAAAATTTTCCAATCGAAATTAAATTAAATGGCTGATCATCAACAAGAAACACGTCTTTGATTTTCATTTGAATCCATCTTTGACCATTAAACAATTGACAAAACATATCACCTTTTTCAGGATTCCGGATTTCACCCTTCAAGGTACTAATAGATTCATTGGTGCGTCGTATATTTGTAAGAAAAGAACGATTATTTACCACATGAAAAGAAGCACCACAGTCAGCCAAAAACTTTACAGATGAAACAGAACACAATGACAATGAACTAGGTGGCGGTATCAGCGAACCATGCTGTTTTGAACTAACAATTGCACTCAAACTTGTCAAATCATTATTTTGCCGGTTATAGTTGTTACAATTACGATCATCATTACTTCGATTACAATCATTGTTGTACCCATTACGATTGTTGTTGTATCCATTACGATAATTATTTCGGTTCATTTCGGCATACTTCTTTTGTTGACAAAATCGCTCAATATGTCCTTGCATACCACAAAAATAACATTTACCCAAAAATATTCGATTACTTGACGATGCTGACAAAACCGGTGACGTCAAAACAGGTGGAACATCAGTCGATATCGATGAAGTCGAAGTAGCCGCTAGAGAAGTTGACTGTAACACAGCTGTCGAAATTCTTTCACGATCAAATCTCAGCAATTCAGATTCAAATTGTTTGTCGGACATATAATCGGATTCTTTACGACCACCATTATAAATATCAAGCATTTTACACATATCCGTATATTCATGGTCTGTAGAGAAATGTGTTAGGAAATTTTTAATACACAAATGTGTTAGAAAGGGTCTGCAGAAAAAGTCAATGTGCGCAACATCGTGCGCAACATGAATGGCCTCGGGATAGAAACAATTGTTAACGCTTAGGCCCCGGTCTCATTGTAATGGGACCGCGGCCTTAAGCAGGTTAGGTTAGGTTTGTGCAATTAGGTTTTCCGGGAGGAACTAAGTGAAGCGCCAATATTTGTGGCTATCTTTGGCGATTTTTTCCAATATTTTTTTGGACCGATTTTCGGTGAAACCCGAAACAAATGGATAGAAAACAAATAATTGATTGTATCGAATGAATAAATAGTTGGATCGATCGCAAAAGAACAAAACTTCAGCCAAAGATTTGGGAGATGGGCGGCGTAGCCGCTCATCTGCCAGAATCTACGGGCTGAAGCAAGTGTGCGTGCTGCTGGCCAAAGGCCAGCAACACACACTTGTTAGAAATAAATTTTAATGGTTCTAAATGGTTCAACAAAAATAAGAAAAATAGTGTTTTTATACAGAAACCAAAAACTATTGAAATGAAATATTAAAGTTCATGAGAATGTTTTTGAAATATGACTATTTCACTCTATGACACTCGCCCCTATTTCAAAAACATTTTCAATGGATATACGTACAAACAAATAAAGAAATATTAAGATTCATCAACACGATTAATAACAAACAAAATAAATTTATCCAGATTCGGTGTTGATGATGATTCATATTGATTACAATGGTGTTCCCATATTGCCATTCAAAAAATTATGATGTAGGAAACCAGAACGTGATGATTTATTTCGGAAATAACCAATACCAGAAAAATTACAATTGCCAAATTTCCGAAATTTAAACGATTTACCAATTGCACCATATTTGCGGTTTCTACCATCACCATAATCAGGAGGTTCACCAATAACATTGTTATTCGACATCTTATTAGTTGATTGATTTTTAAATTTCGCAACAAACAAATTTGCAATATTTTGACTTGGACACAAGGATTCAAAACTTCCATAATCATGATGATACTGGCTTTTCGGTAACTCACCTGGTTGACCCAGTTCACAATGTGATTGAAAATCATTTTCATCATCAGTATCATCTTCAATAGAATTCATAAAATTGTTGCTGTCATTCAATACATTAGATTCATTAACCTCGTTGACTTTCGGAATGGAACACATTGGTTGTTCATTAATTTCAACAGATGAACGTAATTCACTTTTGCTTGTCAACGGAATATACGTATCACGATTTTCAAACATTGAATGACCAAAACTTTTACGACAAAAAGATTTTACAGCGGTATTTGCTACATTACGGATTGGAGAAACATTAACACGAATTTGCAATTCAATCAGGTTGACATAATCGGTACTCCATTTTCCAATCAAAATTGGCTTACGATAATGATAAATGACCATACCATTCCTATCCATCCTTTCACTGATACCATTAACATTACAAAATTTTCCAATCGAAATTAAATTAAACGGTTGATCATCAACAAGAAATACGTCTTTGATTTTCATCGGAATCCATCTTTGACCATTAAACAATTGACAAAACATATCACCTTTTTCAGGATTCCGGATTTCACCCTTCAAAGTACTAATAGATTCATTGGTGCGTCGTATATTTGTAAGAAAAGAACGATTATTTACCACGTGAAAAGAAGCACCACAGTCAGCCAAAAACTTTACGGATGAAACAGAACACAATGACAATGAACTAGGTGGCGGTATCAGCGAACCATGCTGTTTTGAACTAACAATTGCACTCAAACTTGTCAAATCATTAAACGAGCGATTGTTATTTGAATCACGGTCAAAATTTCGGTCCATATCAGTAGATTCGACATGTCGCTTTTGCTGACAATCACGTTCAACATGTCCTTGCATACCACAAAAATAACATCTTCCCAAAAATATTCGATTACTTGACGATGCTGACAAAACCGGTGACGTCAAAACAGGTGGAACATTATCAGTCGATGTCGACGGAGTCGAAGTAGCCGCTAGAGAAGTTGACTGTAAAACAGCTGTCGAAATTCGTTCACGATCAAATCTCAGCAATTCAGATTCAAATTGTTTGTCGGACATATAATCAGCTTCTTTACGACCACCATTATAAATATCAAGCATTTTACACATATCCGTATATTCAGGTGGCAAAACAGACCGAACCTTCGAATTGATGATGTGATACGGCAATTTAATATCTTTATCTGCAAACGCAGCATACAACTGACGAAGTTTAGAAAATAAAGCCGGAATCGATCCATCAAATTTAATCGTTTCCAAATCCTTCAACAATTCCCACGCTGATTTGGCGCCGGGACCACGATATTTTCGTTCCAATTCTTCCAACATTTCTTTCGGATTCCGGTAATCCAATAAACCCTCTAGGTCGTCCTTGGAAATCGATTGCTTAATTATGTTCCGTACCTTCGCAATCTTGTTAATTTCTTTACGATTAATCGGGGGATCAGTTGCTGCCCGTTCATATTTGAATGTCGAAATAAATTGGTCCAATTCAAATGCTTCTAGCACATCGATTAACGTATTATACCATTGTCGATACGTTGCTTCACCTAATTTCATAACTCGGATGATGTTGTTGCTATTACTTTCACTCATATTGACGATTTTTCAAAAAATAAACGATTAACAAAAATAAACGAACAAAAAATACCAAAAAACGGGTTTCAAACAAAAAACAATACACAAAAAAATAATCACAAAAAAAAACTTTCAAAAAAAATACAAATTACAAAACGAAAAAACAACACGTTGAAAAAAAAAAACAAGAAAATCACAAAAAAAAATATTCACAAAAAAATAACATGAAAAACGGCGTGAGAGCCCATAACCTATTAGAAATAAATTTTAATGGTTCTAAATGGTTCAACAAAAATAAGAAAAATAGTGTTTTTATACAGAAACCAAAAACTATTGAAATGAAATATTAAAGTTCATGAGAATGTTTTTGAAATATGACTATTTCACTCTATGACACATTCAATGTTTGACAACAACAACAACAACAACGAACGAAGAAAAGAAAAAAAAACCGAATTAGCTAAATCCATGTGTGTGTGTGCTTATTATTTATTTCTATTTTGTATTTCTCCATTCATTCAATTCAATTCAACTTAATACTCAAATAACAAGCAACCAAGACGAGAGCGGGAGAGAATTCTCTGTTTTTCTCTTCCTCCTGATCTCCTCATTCTTCATAATTCCCCTACCCATCAAATTTTCTTTCTTTGGCTAGATATTCTTCTTTCTGGAACACACTTCAACAATACCCGCAGCACACAAACACTCTACTCTCTTATATATTGAAACACTCGACCACCGAATAACCACCCCAAAATAGAAAAGAAATATTTTGAAGGATTCTTTTCATTTTCCAATAAACAATGTCTGTGTTTTATTAACACTCACTTTCTCTCTGTGTGTGTGTTTATTTGAGAATCAACAATTCTTTTTACGAAAAAAAAAATTCCTAATACCCATATGAATGACAAAAATGTTTTTGAAGAGAATAGAATAGAATAGGCAGTAGAGAGAAGGAGATTAAGTATTATTTGCTTGTTTGTTTGTTTGGT
This sequence comes from Dermatophagoides pteronyssinus, assembly GCF_027571235.1. Lineage (NCBI taxonomy): Eukaryota > Metazoa > Arthropoda > Arachnida > Sarcoptiformes > Pyroglyphidae > Dermatophagoides > Dermatophagoides pteronyssinus. The sequence goes on from NW_027461584.1 coordinate 20,745, forward strand.
GTATCGATGGTAACCATCATCGTTGAATAAGATGAAATGATCCATATATATGGATTTTATATTCCAATTCATTTGTTTGTTTGTTTGTTTTGTTTTGTTTTTTTTTAACACTTACCCAATTATCAGTTTGTTTAGCATATTCAATTAATAATTTTTGTAATCGTTTTCCTTCACTATCTTCATCATCATTATTTCCATATAAAAAATCTTTAACAATCAATCGTGTTTGTTCCATTTGTAATGTTGATTGTATAACTGATTCTAAACCATCCAAATAACGTTCCATTGTTTTTTCTATATCCGGTATTGGTAATGTTGGTAAATCCTATTTTTGACAGAAATGACAACAGCGACAAAAAAACGAATCATTAATTAAATTGAAATTTTGAAAATTTTTTAAATAAACAACCAGAATTAAAATTCAAACTTTAACGCAAGGATTATATAGTGGAAGAAGCTATATATCATCTTCATTCAGTTGAGTTCAGGACTATATAGAATATTTTTACAACAGGATGCCAATTAAGGAAAATCAGCCCTACAAGAATATTCTTTCTCTTTTTGCAAAATGTTTTCTTCTAATGATCTCTTCATCATAATCATTAAACCTTTGGGCTATATTATTTGTTTCTAGCTAAACTTTTTTTTCGAAATAAAACTGTGTATTTGAAGGGAAAAAAAATTCAGTAGCCAAAGCGCATCAGAATGCGATTCTAACAAAAACGACTATATATACACACTTGTCTTCTTTCAATCATTAATCATAAAACATACTTTAAAATACGTTTGGCCTGATTAGAGGAGAACGGAGTGGAAATAGCCACCAAATAATAACCCGATTTACAAAAAAAAACAAATGACAACGGTAATCATCTGTTTGTTTTTTTGTTTCACCGAAAAAAAAATAACCCAATTTACAAGGCGGACTAACCAAACAACAACAACAACATTAGCAGCAAAACCAAATCAACCGAATGACCGACTGGACCAACCAAACAACCGATCCAGAAGAAAAAAATTCAATTCGCTCGATTGAATATTATTTTTATGATGAAGATTTGTTGTTGTTGTTGAAGACATTCAGACATAATTTTTTTTCGGGGAATTTAATTTGATTCATTTTTGGTTGGTTTGGTTTGGTTCGGTTCGGTTATTATTATGTAACACCAATCAAGCAACCAACCAACCTACCCCAAAAATCAACCATCCATCACATTATTTATTATGATGATCATGATGATGATGACAAACTAAAACCCACTAAACTAAACTAAATCATTACGCACGAATAATATTTTTCTGCTTTCCAGAGAATCATTTGTTACAAATGAATTTCAAATTATTCTGTTATTGTGTGTAAAGAGGAGAAAAAAAACATTTTTTTTTCTCCTTTGTAAATTAATTAGGATGCTTGGTAATTATAATTTTTTTAATTAAAAATTTAAATAAAAATTATAAATTCAAAAAACAATAATAATCATTATTCGAAAAAATTTTATTGGTTTAGGTGGATATAGTCGGCTGTGTGGATAACAAAAAAAGGGGGACGGAGAACACGAAAAACAAGAATTCAATTTGTGGTTTTTTTTCATCATAAAAATCACAGCAGGTTTTTCGTTTCTGCAACCAGAATTTCTGTGATTCAATGATGATGATGATTGTCAATGACATCAATTCTAATCATTGTCAAAAAGGAAAAAAGAAAAACAATTTTTTTTTTTGGTTTGGTTTGAAAATAACCTTGTTTTTTAACGAACGAAATATTATTTTACCAAATATCAAACCGATATTAGATTACAACATTGTCTAATGGATTTTTTTGGTTTTGTTTTGCCTCTCCTTCAAATCCACCCCCTATCTTTCATTCGACATGTGTATTAGGGCGGGTTAATGGGTGTATTTTTTCCACAAGAAAAAATTAAATTGAATTTTTTTTGCAAAACTTTTTTTTAAAAAACAACAACAAACACGAATTACTGGAATCGATAGATTTCATTTTTTTTTATCCAATTTCACTATTTCTACCCAAACGGAATAATCTTTTTTTTTTGAATCACAGTTGGAGATTCTCATTGAATTTATTTCGTCTTCTTTTCTTCATAATGATGATGTTTCTGTTGTACAGAACATGACCTCCTCTCTTTTCAAAACTTTACCTCGGTTTATTATTTCGATACCTATTGGCCTGTGCCGCATCTTCATCTTCTGAAAACATCATGTAACACGTGACCTCTTCTTGGTTACAGAAACAGACAAAACTTTGGTAACAAAACAAAACAAATGAAAAAATGAAAATGTCAAATACAGATTCTCTCTTTTTGATTTTAAAGAACCAAAACATTTTCTAAAACAAAAATCTTCAACAAAAAAAAAGGTTTGAGGGCAAATTTCTGGGAAAATTTTCCCGAAAGAAAAAATGTCTTCATTAATATTTTTGGAATACCCAACCAACCAACCAACCAACCACCTATCTCATTTGTCTATCAAATTCACTGTTGTTGTTTTGTATGTTTCATCACCCACTCAACTCAACACTCAACAGACTTTAATTACGAACAAATAGAATATTACAATGTTGTTGTTGTTGTTCTAATTAATTAATTCTCTCTCTCTCCCTCTGTGTTGTTGTTGCTGTTGTTCAATTCGATTCGATTGTGTAATAATTTCTGATGAAAATAATTAGGAAAAAAAAGCGAAAAGCGAAAAACGAAGAATGTGGAAATTGGATTTTAACGGAAACGGAACCTGCGCATCAAAGATAATAATTATCGACTCAAATCGAAAACAACAAAAAAAGTGTCTTTTTCGACTCTACTTGTCGGTCTCTGTAAAAGTGGTGAAACTAGAAACTAGAATTTTGTTCTTTTTTACACATAATTATTATTCACAAAATCAATTTTCTTTCTTTTCCCCACACACACTCTTTACCCGCCAATAAATAACCGAACACACACACACACATTTCGTAATGATAATCGACAACTTTCAGTTGTTGTTGTTGTTGTTGTCATCAACTTGTCATGTGTGCAATGAATTTAGAAACAGAAAAATTTGGAAAAAAAAATTCTAATCAAAAAACAAAACAAAACAATTTCTTGCATCGATAATGAGGAATAAATAGGAAATAGAAATAGACGAAATCGGTAGTAGCAGCATCATCCAGCGATTCAATTGAATTTTTTTCCTTACAGTTGATTTTCTGGTCACCCCTTTTCCTCCCCTCATCATCATTACACAATCGACCAGAAAATAAAACTAACTAACCGAATCTAAAATTTATTCAAGTGATGTGCCGTTTGTATGCTTGTTTAACCTTAACAACAACAAATTCGCATGCCAATTCAAGCGACTAACAACAACAACAACAAATGTTTGGATGAGACGACGACTGTTTCCAATTGGAACACATCGTTGTTACAACACACATTTACATTTTGGTCAGCAAAAAAAAAGCACGTGTGTTCTCCCCCTTCCAGTCTGTAGGGCCAAAATAAATTGAACTGTGTGATGCTAGTGTTATAATAATGATGATGATGATTCTCCAGAATATAATTCCGTCACTCATTACCTAACCACCACCAAAAATATCATTACCAAAAAAAACTATCATTTTATAACCGACCAAAAAATATAATGAGCAAAAGAAAAACACCTCTTAAGGCTATTTTTACTTCTGTTACCCACATAGTGTGTTCATTTAGTCGAATTTTTGTGAGTTCCTTTGTTTTTACCAGCAATACTTTAACCCAAATATGACAACATTATTATCGATCAATATGCCAAATAGAAACCAATCTTTTTTGATTCTTTTCTTTTTTCTGACATCTGAAAATCATTATTTTCTTTCTTCAATAATAACCGAAACAAACAAGCCTGGACATTTTTTTACATTTCACATTTGAAAATGAAATAAAAATCGAATGTTTTTCCTCCTCTCTAGTCTATTTCCACCTAAACACAACAAAGGAAACAAACAATAAAAAAAAATTTGTAAATCTATGTGTGTGATATATAATTACTCTCTTGACATTACTTAAATCTTTTTTTTTGTTTGCCAAAAATGTGATTGGAATCCGTGTGTGTATGTGTATTTTCTATTATTTTTGTTTCCTCTAATTAAACTATAACACAATCATATTCTCTCTCTCTCTCTCTTTCTCTCTTCATTTTTATTCGATTCTATTTACACCCAACACGATCGCAAAACGAACATTTTTTTTTTATTTGAATTCTTTTAATCTTTAAATACTCTTATTAGTGTGTGTGTGTGAAGAGAGAGAAAATAATGAATTTTTTCATGATTATCTCTCTTTCTGTATTTTGTCGGGTAATTTTATTTTGAAACGTGAATTTAAGCTAATTTTTTTTCCATTTTTCCATCGAAATGAAATATTCTTTTTTGGCACATCCAAACCGAAAAATCCGAATAGCTAATTTGTTTGTTTATTCTGTGAACACACACACACAGAGGGGGGAATATTGTGACAAATAATTATCAAGAATTTTTGATTATGTTTTTTTTCCAATTTCCTTTTTCCTGTTTGTTTTCTCGCTGTTTTTTTATTGAATTATATACCAGTTTGGGTGGAAATAGCAAGAAATGAATGTACGAATGAAAAAAAATTATCATTTCAATTACCAAACACAAAATAAGAGAAAAAAGAATATTTTTCAATTTTTACAGAGAATATTTTGGATGTTCAAGTGATAATTGATTGAAATTGAATTGAAAAGTAGGGATTATTGTTGTATTTTTTTTCAATGGATTAACCATGTTGAGCCCTTGTGGAGCTTTTTGTGTTGACACAGGTGAAAAAAATACTCTCGAATAAATTTTCAAATTTTTATTTTTTGAGAAAAAAAACGAAGAAGTTCAATTCAAATCATTAATCTTATAATCTTTATTTAGTAATGGATCATTTACACAAAGATAGAGCAACATTTTCAGCAACTTTTTTTCCCGGAAATTTTCCCTTATAGATTTTTAGATGACAATCTTTGGAAAAAATTTTAAAAATTCACTGAAATCTAACGGGAAACTTTCCAGAATTCAACATGACAAACCAAAAAGGAACAAATTAGATTAAAAAAATTTGTTCCTCAACAATACAATTGGAACAAACCAAACAAGGCAACCATTATCATCCATCAATAATTGGGATGCGCAAGGGAACAATATATTTTGTCAAAGTTTTCTCCTGAGGTCAATTTTTGTTTTGAAATTAATATTCAAAAAAAAAAAGAAATGAAAAAATGAACAATAAAAGAGAGAGAGAATTGTCACAGGAAAAATATTCTGGAAACAAAAATTTTTATTGATGATGTTTCTCCAAATAATATTCTTTTCTACGGATAGGCAAAGAATTCTGGAAATATTTTCGAAAACTATCCTCACACACACACACACACACACACACACACACCAAGAAACTTTCTCATAAATTTAACTTGATAATTTTTCTCGGCCAACAAAATTTGCCAAAAAAAACTTTTTCAACATTTTAAAAATTGAATTTTGGGAAAGAAATGGGAAAAAACCGACAAATTATTTTCCGAACAGCAAGAAAACTGTGTACAATCATCATTTTCATCGTTTAAAATTTCAAAAAAACAAAAATTTTATTACGATGAAAATGAACAAGTTTTTTTAATTTGGAAAAATTTTCTGTATTTCATTAGTTGTTGGTTGGCTATTATTATCAAGTAAAAAAGAAAGAAACGGAATTATAAATGAGAATGGCAACAACAACAACAACAACAAAAATTTCTTCTTTACCACCAGTTTTAATTCTCTTCTCTCTCTCTCTTCGTTTTGATCATTTTATTATTCTCGAAATCGTCATTTCGGTTAAAAGTTGGTTAAAAGTTTTTCTGTTTTGTTGTTCCTATACTTTACATTTTCAAAATATTACCCCCACTGAAATAACAACAAACGAAAACGATGATGATGAAGACCATTTCTGAAGATCCCAAGAGTATTTTCTTTTGCTTTTCCCCTCTCTCTTATTGCTTATTATTCCAACATCCAACGAACTAACCATTCATTCATTTTCCTACAATTGAATTTCAATCGAATTCAATTCTTTTCCCAGTTTTTCTTTTTTAGAAGTTTTTCTCCCTCTTCTTTTCTCCATTGCGTATATCGTCGTTTGGTTGTTTTCTTCTTTCTCTATTGATATTTAAAAAAAAAGAATAAGGTCGATGCTAAATGGATGCGGAAAAAACACAAAAACTATAACCATGACCAATGAATACTTGCTTCTACTTCCATTCTCCTCTCTCAAAATAAGGGAGAGAAAGAGAAGAAAAATTTGATTGTCTTACACACTTTTTTAACCACCACATCACCCATAATCAACCATAACTAAAAGTTTGAAAAATACAACTAATAATCGAAACGAAAATTCTAGAAATAAAATAAATAATGTTCCACCACCTCTCTCTCTCATTATTTGAAAATTCGGAATTTTTCCCAGTTTTGGACAACAACAACAACAACAACAGAATCAGCAAAATTATGGTAATAAGGACCTATCTCTATATACATTCTCTTCAGTGTAAATGTTTGGACATTCAAGAATTATTTTTTCAAACACAAAGAATATAGATATAGAGAATATTATGAGAATCGAGAATCGATTGTACACTGAAAAAATCGAAAAAATGAAATGCCAAAACTGCCAATTTTTTGTTTATTGATGAACGGGTGGATCCACCCACCAACCAACTTACCCCACCTACCCACGCAAAGAAACGAAAAAAAAACTTTGCATTTTTCGTTTCATTTCATTGTGATATTTTATTCAATGCACATACAACAATTCCAAAAAGATGGACCAAAAAAAATTTTCTGTTTTTTCCCATTTTTTACACACACAAAAAAAAAATTCTTTATCAAACATCATTATTCATCAAACATACAAATTGCTTACCTAAACAACAATAAACTCTCTCTCTCTAGGGGTTATCTAGGGGTTAACAAATTTTGATTTTTTCATTGATTTTTTCTTGTTTTTTGCCAAAAATAATGATCGAAAAAAGAATAAGAAATTAGCCCAAGAAGAAAGAAAACGACAACAACAAATAGCTTATTTGCAAAATTTGAAAATGAAAATGAAGAATATCTGATGATGAATTCAAAGAATGAATGGAAAGAAAAAGAAAAATTGGCACGCACACATCATTTTTCTCAAGAATAAATTTCATTTTTGCTCATGAATATTTTGCTCCCAGTTTTCTGAAAACTTTACATCTGCCCGATTCTACCAGAGAAGAAAAAACAGAATTTAAATTCTAGTAACATTCGAGACACACACACACACACACACGCAATCAAACCATTTCTTATGGCAAGAATAATAAATAACCCTAAACTAACCTCTAACTACAAACGAAAATAAATCAAAGAATTTTTTCTTAAATTTCACAAGAAACGAAGAAAAAAAAATGATGAAAAATTTACATACCTCGATCCATTTATCTTGACGCTTTTCTTCTTCTCGGCCTGAATTTCCCAGTTGTTGTTTACCATCAGGAATTTTGACGCCTACTTGGCCGATCGGGGTGGCTGCTTTGGCACCACCACCACCCGCACCACCATTATCATCGCTATGGATCATTATTTTGGTTCTTTGTTGCTGTTGCTGTCGTTGATTAATTTTTCCATCATTTTGATGATTTCCATTGTTTTTCATAATCAAAAATTTGCTTTCGTAAAATTAATTGATATAAAAAAAGAGTAAATTGAGAGGTTTTTTTCAAAAAATTTTCCAAAAAGGTTTCAAAAACTTGAAAAAACAAACATTTAACGAAACAAAAAAATCCAAAGAAAGAAATCCAAATCTCAAGTCAAAATGTTCAACTAACTACTTAAATATTAACCCCCCCCACACGAACACCAACAATTGTTTAATTTAATTAATTTAATTAAAAAGTAAACACCATATATACTTGATGGTTAAAATTGATAAATCACGTGATTAAATAAATAAAAATTGTAAATGAAATGAAATTAAAGTAAATAGAAGAAGAATGAAGAAGTTTAAAGGAACAAATTTTTTCAATTATCCATCTTCATTCTTGATGGAGGGTTTTTGCTTTTTTTCCCGATCAAGAATCATCATCATTTTGTTTGAAAGTTTTCAACTTTCAACAAGGAAAAAAAGTTTTTTTGTTTGTTTGTATTTTAGCCGTTCGGTAATTAAACGCTAGGATTTTAGCTTATTTTTTTCCCCATTTTCTTTCTTTGGACATTATCTTTGGGTTTACTTTTGTTTGTTTGTTTTTTTCTGCTTGTTTGATCATATTTAATCAATGTAGCATCCTGAGAATCCCGATGAGAGAAAACAAAAAATGATTATTAAGCAAACAGATTTTGGGCGAAAAAAACTTTCTGGACACTGTGTGTGTGTGTATGTTTCACAAGACACCTGCGTTTCTTTTCCAGTAATTCACATTTCGAAATGAATAAAGATGCTCCAATAAGATAATCTTTGATGATGAAAGTTTTCATCATTTTTCGTTGTTGTTGTTGTCGCAATCCTAATTCTTTCAGAATATTCTTTCTGAATAGGAAAATGAATGAAATGAAATGAAAAGAATCTAATCAATGAATAGAGAATAATAATCATTTTGTTTGTTTGTTTGTTTGTTTTTCATATATAATCATCAATTTGGTCATCGAAAGATTATTATTATTATTATCATCATCAAATAATAATCAAATAATAACGAGAAACAACCAACAACAAAATAAACATATTGAGATCATATCAATGATGCTTAACATCCAAACAAAAACAGGAGAATGGCGAAAAAAATCCAATTTTCTTCTCCATCCACCACCACCACCACCATTCAGAATACTTCTCTCTCTCTCTCTCTCCCTCTCAATGGTTTTTTGAATGAATGAATGAATGAATGGTAATGGTCAAAATCGAAAAGAATAAACACTATTCACAAAAGTGTAAATATTATTTCTTTCTTTCTATCGATGTTTTTGGGATATTTTAGAAAATTTTTTGAATGTTTTGGTATTGCAACTAGCCAGTCTGGTGGACAATATAATGGCCAGAATAATAGTAAATATCGATTCATATCAGTTGTTCAAAATATCCACCAAATATAAAACCAAATCGACTGATCATTATATTTTTCGATTCTGGTCAAAATTTTTCGTAATCATCATTTGTAATCAAAAGTACAAAACAAAAAAATATTTGAAAACAAAACAAAACGAAAAGCAATATCCAGAAACACTATCTATCAAGGGATTCTTCTTCTTCTTCTTCTTTTTTGTTTACTTTAAACACACCAAAATAATATCCCTATCTTAATCATTATCATCATCATCATCAACAATGAACCGTTTTATATGGGGAGCAATAAAATTGCCAACAACAACAACAACAAAATTATAATAGGATTCTTTGGGATAACAACAACAACAACAACAATGAAAAAATCAGTTCACAATACAGCCTGGATAATGATAAAATAAAAAAATTTGGATAAAAATGAAGAGGGGGTGAAAAACAAACATTTTTATTTCTTCTTCTTCTTTGTTTTTAACAAATTCCGTTTGTGTGTGTGTGTGTTGTAATCACATTCAACATTATTTTTCTCTGCTATCATTATAGTCGTTGTTGTTGTTGTTGTTGGATTCTCTATTACCCCAAAAAAAACAAACAAATAACGGTATTTAAGCCCGTTTTTTTCTTGCAAAAATAAAATGCATCGTTTTCTCTTTGCTCTTTATAATCGTTGAGTATCATTATTTTGTTTTCAAGTATAGTTGTACTACTATTTATTTGTCTTAATTTGAAAACAAAATATAGACAAACACCGGGAGTATTAAAGCATCAAATTATAATCATCATTTTTTCGTTGCTTAATTCAATCAAAATCTTTCAAAAAAATTGAATGAAATGTTTTTTTTTGTTGCTTCTTCATCATCATCATTGTGAATGTAATGTGATTATTTTCATCATTATAATTGAAAATGAAAGAAAATGAATGAAAAATTGAAAATGATATCCAGGTGGATGGGTGGATGTCGGTGGTGGTGATGGTGGGAGAAACAGCCAAGGATAAATATATAAATAAAAAAATACAAATATGATATACGGGATAAATGTGAAAATTGTACAAAAAAAAAATCGATACCATATGGTTTTTCTTTAACTAAAAAAAGTTTTGTTGATCACCAAATGACCAATGGTCAGTCTATTTCATCAATATTATCATTATTGGGATGATGATGATGATGATGATTGGGAAAATATATATCTGGATTATTTTCTCATATGAAACATGAGGGCTGATTTCATTTTTTCTTTCTCTCTCTCTCTCTTTCTCTCTCTTTCTTTTGTGTTCGGGTTGTTCATTTGATGATCATTTTTGGACACACGTAAAACTTGAGGATCAAATGATAATGATTATAAGTGTGTTTAGTTTGTATTTGGAAGGGGGTGGATGGGGATGTTGCAAGGGAAAATAAGCCCGTATGAATTGAATCGAGATTCTCATCTCACATGATTCTCTCATTCGATTCGATTATCGATCCGATTATTGTGGTGATCAGAAAGAGAATAGGAAAAATTGGGAAATTTTTTTGATCAATATTTTATTGAACAATCCAAATACAGTAAACATATGTGTGATATGATTTGATATGATGAGCCATATTGTCAGATCAGAATGATGATATTAGGATGATGTCTGGGGTGGGTGGATGGTTGATTAGTTGGTGGAGGGTGTAGTGGCAAAAAACTGAATGAATGAAATTCCGAATCGAAGAGGATTATTGTAATTCGAACATTCGAACGTTTCCGGAAATATTTCGATCGATTGTTTTGTGATGAACGTCACTATCGATTGTTTTGTTTATTCGTTGATGAAGTGATGAAAACACGTTGCTATCGATGTAATTGCCAACACGCTAAAACACCCTTAACATTTTTCATTTTCATTCAAAATTTAAATAATTTTTTTTTTTGAAAAAAATTTTTTATTTCAAAAAAAAATCTAAATTATTGAAAATTAATTCAAAAAATTTTGATTTTTTTTTTAAATATTTGGAAGCTAAAGGCCATTTTAGCGTGCTATCAATCACATCACACATAAAGTTTTCCATCAAACGTTGTTGATTCGACCAAAAACCCGGAAAATGTTGACAAATAAAAATCAATCGATAATCATGCAATCAATCAATCAATCAATAATTGGATTATAAATTGGGCAGAAACAGAAACAGATTTTCTTAACTTTATTCATTTGTTTTTATTCATTTTGTTTCATTGATAATTAAGATGATTCGAGAAAATCGGAAAAAGAAAGTTTTTATTTATTATTGAACAAACAATTTGATATAATAATAAATGATTGGACAAATTAAAATCTATATATGATAATAACTAACTAACTATCGACAAATGTGTTTATCTTCTTCATTTTTTTTCACATTAATTTTCAGAATGTTTTGTTTGATTCTGTGATTGATTTTGTAATTTGTGGTTTGTTTTGTTTTTGAAAACATTTTTTTGAATGAGCTCGAATTTGTAAATTTTTATTTTTATTTTAAAAATTCAACTAAAATTAATTAAACACAAACACACACACACGCGGTCATGATTCAAACATCAAACATTTACATCATCATCGAATGGAAGTAAAGATAATAATATTTTGTATTTGTAATAATATTTACAAATTGAAATTTGATAACAACAACAACAACAGCAAGAAGAAATAAAATTCAATCACCAAAAAAACAAAAACAAAACAGAAAAATATCAATTATAACATCATCATCAACAAATAACAAATAAGAACATAGATATCAAGAGTGTTTAAATAATGAAATTACAAAGTGTTAAATAATTGCGATTCTTCAAATTTCCGATTCATTTAGTTTTTACAATAATTTTTTGGTTCATTTTATTTGTTATTGGAACGGATTATAATCGGTATTATGTTATCGGTGTCTTACGATGTTGTTGTTGTTGATGTGAATGGATTGTATTTTGATTGTGGTGGTGTTATTGGCTCTTGATATTGTTGTTGTTGTTGTTGTCCGGACATCATATTACGGTTCATTTCATTTGTTGACGAATAATTGTTTTGAACATAAGAAGATTGTTGATTTTGTTGTTGTTGTTGTGATTGTCCAACCATTATTAAACGTTGTTGTCCCGATTGTCCATATGGTGGTCGTTGTTGTTGTTGTATAATTGTTTGTTGTTCAGTCATACCAATATTTTCCGGTTCAAATTGTTCATAATCATAAACATGACGTAATGTTGCTAATACCGGTACATATAATAAATTTGTTAATGCAATACAAACATTTAATGCTGTAAAACCAATTGATTCAACAATTGAACCGGCAATAATTGGTCCAATTGCATATGCAACTGAATAACTAATATCGGCAATAGCATAAATAGAACCATAAACCGATACATAACGTAAATCAACAAGATGACCAAGTGTAGGCAATAATGATGTATCAACTAATGCAATACCATAACAAATACCGGATATTGGTAATATTAGAAACCAGAATGATTTTGAAAATGGTAATATAAAACTACAAATGCCTTCTAATGCAAGACCAAATGCAGCAAAAAACCATTGTAAACGTGGATATTTTTCTACTAAATATACAGTAGAATAAACACCTAATACATGTGGAAAAAATGCTGGTAACCAAACTAAACCCATTTGCCATTCTTCAACATGCATTGTATCTTCCATCCATAATGATATTGTTGGTTCAAGAAATGCTAATGATACATTTGCCATAATTAATGCACCGGCACAACAACAAATATATGGATCCATTAATAATGTATGTATTGGTGTACCGGCCGGTTTTTCTACCGATGAACATTCTTCTTGTAAATCTTTATTTGGTTGCATCACAAATTTCAATAAAAATGCATCGATCAAACAAACTAATGATAATATTATGAATGGTACTTCTTTACCAGCAAGCTGATAAAGAATACCACCAAATGGTGGTGCTACTAAACTACCAAACGATATAAATGCTAATGCAATGGCCAATGCACGTTGTCGTTCATTTTCTTCAGTAAAACGATCGGCAATCATTGCCAAACCGGATGTATCGGCAAATGCTGAACCAACACCTTGTAATGATCTGGCTAAAAATAATACACCATAACTTTGACCACAAGCAAATACAGCCGTCGAAAAGAACATAACACCAAGACCAATCATCATAGGCAATTCATAACCAATACGATCAATGATAGCACCGGAAAATGGATTGACAAATAATTGAACAATTGCTTTCGATGCAAATAACATTCCAACAGCTGAATCTTCACCTTCATAAACAGTTGTACCACCAATACGAAATGGTACAAATTTATTCGATACATTTCGATATTCAATTTCAGCACCTTCAACATGTGTTTCCCATGCACCAATTTCACGTAAATAATCCGGTATTATCGGTACAATAACCATATAAAGCATATTATCCAATAATAATGCAACACAAACAATAAACAATATAATACGTCGTTGACTTTTTGGTTCTTCAATTTTTTCATTGAAACGTTTCCATAATTCTTCCGTATCCTGATTGATAATCGGTATGAAAGGCATGATGAATTATTATTATTTTTTTTTTTTGAATATCGATTGCAGATGAAGATGGTGATGAACGAATTAATCGATTATTTTAATGATGATGATGATGAACGAATTAATGATTGTTTCGAATGTTTTTTGATTATCCACCAATCACGGCCCCAACAAACCACATAACAAACATATAACACTTACACACCCCCACACACAATTAACACACACATAAGCAACACACGCACACAATTATCACCCAGTATAGCACACACAATTAATTTCTTTAATCCAATCAATCAATCGATCGATTAATGATCAATCAATCAATAATCGAATATTTTATCAATAAATAATTATCAATCGAAATCTTTTTTTTTCCCAAAAAAAAACGTAACCAAATGAAACGATCAACAAAAAGTCATTAAAAAACAATAATGAAAGAATTTTATCATCTTATTCAATTGGGTGTGCTTATTACAGGCGTTTGCTTGTGTGTGTGTGTGTGTTTATATATGTGTATGGTTTATATGCGCGAGTGGGTGTTTTGGTTTGTTTGTTTGTTTGTGGGCGTTTTGATTTTCACTGAGAGAGATGAGCAACGATTGATTGAAATATATGAACGAATAGAGTGAAAATACAGTCGCGCCCTGAATTTTTTTTTTTTAGAGAGAAAAATAAACGAAACAAAAAAAAAAAAAGAAAAAGAAAAAATGAATAATTTTTGTCATTTTTAGTTTTTTTAAAATGGAAAAAAATTGAAAAAAAAAACAAATTTGGGCGACAAACACCCACCACAACCATAGATAAACACAAAAACACACACAACAAAACACAACACAAACTGAATTAACGCCAATTGAATAAGAGATTGATTTTCACAAGAAAATTTTATCATTATCATCATCATAATCATTATGACAAAACAACAAATAAATTGAAACTTTTTTTGGGATTTTTGAATTGCAATTTTCGATTGGATTCTTGTTTGTTTGTTTGTTTCTTCATGTTCGTTTCAAAATAAATTATGATTAGATTATCGTTATGAAAATGATTGATTTTCTTTTCATCTTTCATTCATTCATCATTTGAAAAAAATACAGATGAGAATTTCAATTCTGGCGAATCACAAAAAAAATGATAAAAATAATAATAAGCCTAAAGCTATACAATTCTTTGAATTCTGAGTTTTGCCAAAAACATTCGATGATACTATAGTCACACTGGTAGTAGCAGTAGTCAAAATAGCCCAAAGCAAAATAAAGAATTGGACCAACAACGAAAAAAAAAGAATTTGAAAATGTCAAATACATCATTCATCGTGGTATTCGTGTATATTTAGCCTATTTCGATCCAGATCAAATCAAATTGAGAAAAAAATAATTCACCAACAACAACAGGAAAGAAAAAAATTGATTATTTGGATCAGAAATTTGAATTTAAATTCAAAATAGGAAAAAAATAAGAAGAACTTGAAGAAGAAACAAACGTGTAACATGATTATTTTCTTTCATTTCTGCTGACAAATGTACAATTTGCTGATGATCAGTAAAAAGTAAAAAGTAAAGTAAAGAATTGTTGTTGGATGCAAAAAACACTGTTTTTTTTTCATTTAAACAAATTCAATGATGGTCCTCTCTCATCATATCAATTATTTATTACATCACGCGCCAAGTACGCGCCCTTTTTTCTTCTTTTTTTTTTTTGGTTTTTTTCCCTTTCACAAACACTAAATAATAATGGTTGTCGTTTTGGGGATGTTGGTATTGGAAATGTGTAATTCCTGAATCACACTTGAGCACGTTTTAGAGTTTTTTTTCTACCATTCATTCATTCTACCATTCGCGATGCAATTGAAACTAAAATTTTCACTTTATGACCAAACGAAAACTGAATGAAAAAAAAGTAAACGAAAAACTAGCTAATCATCATCATCATCATCATGATCAAATTCAATTAGCTAAAAAGCAAATGTGGTTGGATTCTTTTCGTATTTCGTAAAAATTTTTTGTTCAACAATTTCGAACGTGCAAATTATTGTTTTATTTTTCTCGAATGCCGGATATTGATTTCTTGAACATACGTCTTATATGAACGTTATCTTTTTTTTCGAATGTTTACAACACCGAGCGAGAGCAAGAGAGATCTGAAACATTCGAATTGAATTATTTAACAATGTTGATTGAAAAATTTGAAGAAGAAAAAAACTAATCATTTTCGCGAATTGAATCGCGAATTTGAAAGTAAAAAAAAACGGAAATTGTTCGTTTTCAATGGATAATTAAATAAGTAGAAACTATCCGATACCAACCCATCCACCAAAAATTTTTTCATTATCTATCGATTCGTATTCGGTGAAACAAAGACAACCAACAACAACAACAACAAGAATTTCGGCATTTGATGCAGAAAACAAAAAAAAAACCCTGACTGGTGAGTAGATTATTTCTTGATACGAAACAAATTTTCTTGTTTTTTTTTCTTCTCATCTAGATTTTTTTTCTGCGACTATTACTGTCGTCACATTAAATTCACTTCTACAAAACTATGAATAGCATCATCATCAACATGATCATGAACATCAACATAACATTGAATTGAATTGAAATTCAAACATATATTAGACACATATAGAGAAAAAGAGAGATAAAAGAATAAGTTGGCCGGATGAATTCTGTTTTTCAATACAATTCTGTTTTTTTTTCTCTCTCTTTATATTTATAACGAGTACGTGACCAGAGTTGTAAAAACACAAAGTTCATTCATTCATTTCTATTTTCATTATTCTGGCAATGTTTTTTTCGTTTATTTTATTCTTGATCACACATCAGCCATCAGCAACAACAACGATGATGATGATGATGATGATGATGGGTGATCCTGGAATATTGGCATCATTTTTTTCTCCCTATTCTACTAATATTTATTTATTTTTCAAACATAGACATCACATTATTATTATATAACAAACATTCGAATAACGAACGTGAGATTTATTCTGTTGTTGTTGTATATTCCATTTATTTATTTATATCATCATCATCATCATCATCATTTTATACAGAAGCGTTTTGTTGTTGCATCTTTACCAATTTTGTTGTTGTTTCTACCGCATCAATTTCAACTTTGTTAAAGTAAATATATTTAACTATATGATGATGCTAATAATACCAGTGTATGTGTTTGTGTGTGGATATTCAGTTCGTGACAAATCTACTATTTCATGTCATGTCATTCATTCATTCAGTATTTGAATATCATTTAGTCATCAAAATTTACTAGTCCTGGGACTACTACTGCTACTACCATTGATGATAGAACCAAACAAAGACTAATTCTGAAAATCTAATTCTAACAATGATCCTATTTGACGGGCATATTTTCTATTTGATGTGTGGTGTTGCAACAAGAAAAAGAATCCCAAAAAAAATGAATTTAAATAAAAAAGAAAATCAAATCAAAAAAAAAAAATCAAAAACAGAAACGAATGGCGATTGTACGAAAAATGAAATGAAATACATTTAAACACAAACCAAAAGATTTTTTTTGCATACCTTCACAAATGTTGATTTTTGTAGCATAAAGAATAGAATTTGATTGATTTAATAATAAGCTCTCGCAATATTTGTTGATTTAGAAAAATTTTTTTTTTTTTGATCGATTAATTAACTTTTGGTCATCTTTTTTTTCATCTTTGAATAACAAAAAAACAACAACAACAGAATTTAGATTTTATTGATTGATTGACTTTTTTAAACACAGAATTTGCACAAATTTTGTTCTGAAGAAGATAACGAATAACAAACGATAACAACAACAAAGAAAAAAATCAATCAAATAACAAAAGAGGCATTAGAATTGAATGGCACTTTGAATTTTATTTCATTTCATTCTGAATTATTGCACATGAATTTGCTTCAAATTTGATTCATTATCATTGATGATGATTGGACAGAATGGCAGATAATGATAATTATGATTAGATAGAAAGATTTTTTTTTGATCTGGATGATAATGATGGTTTGGGTGATGATGTTTTTTGTTCTTCTGGCCAAGAATCTATTGAATAAAGGGGGAAAAGAATATGCAAATTATTAATCATCGATAATTGTGTATGTGGGTGTGAAAGGGTTAAATGAAATTTACCTTTTTTTTCAATCAAAAAAGATAAGAGATGCGGATGATTATTCAGACCCAATCAGTATGATAGCCATAATCATACTATTCGAATCCATTTTTCTTTTCTTTTTTTGGCTGGCTGGCTGGCTGGCTGGCTGGTACACCTGTCCTTTTGCTCCATCATTTCGCACCCAAAACGATGCGCACGGTCAACCGACATTCGTTCATTCATTTGTATTCCTGGCGCTTCGTTTTCGTATCAAAAATGAAAAACCAAAAATATTATATATCTACTGCTGTTGTTGCTGCTATTAATGTTCTGCATATTGTAAAGATGAAAAGTGGGCGCGATTCAATTCTCACCATCATCATTCGTCAATCGTTGAAAGAAAGAAAAATTTATGGAAAAAACCGAAAACCCCAAAAAACGAAGGAGGTGCTTATCTAAAAAAACAACCGAATACCCACCAAGCTCATCATCATCATGCCTATATAAAAGTGAATGGCGCCGACTCCTGTGTTAATAACACGCACAGACCATTGTATACGCCTTTTTTTAATGTTTTTGTATCCCATCACCATCATCATCAGTATCATCACCAGCGTCATCATAAATTCTATGAATCATAATATTCTATATATCAAAATAATGATGATGATAAAAAGCTAATCAACAACAACAACAACAGTAATGAAATTTTTTTCCCTTTTTTCTTTCATCCAAAAATCATCCAATCACAAAATAGACAAAGTCATTCGATTTTTTTTTCAATTCGCGAAATTTTTCAACTTGGATTTTTCTAATTGCTGAAACCAGCAAATGAAAAAATGGCTGTTGTTGTTGTTGACTATAGTTTTTTGTTTTTTTGTTTTTTTTCTTCAGTCGCCGGAATTGACATTTGACAAAAAAAAATTAAAAATTCTTTTTTTCTCCAAAGAAAAGCAAAAAAAAAACCCAATCGATTCCGTAACAAACAAACGAAATTTTCATTTTTTTCCGGTTCATATTTTTGTTTTGTTTTTATCATCTTCATTTCGTGTTTTTGTTGAAAGAAATTGAATTATAGAAATGAATTGGGTCAAAAAACCCAGTAAGTTTAACCAAAGAAAAAAACTTTATGAATTCACTGAATGTACGGTAGAAATATTGATCCAAAAAAAGAAATATTCGGGTCTTTTTCTTTCTTCTATTTATAATTGTCATAATCATCACCATTCCTATTTCAACTAATACCCAACACAATATGTCAAAATAGGGCTTATGATAGACGGGCTCTTGTTATTGTTGTTCCTGTTCTTTAAGTTTTCTTTTTCGTTTTCTTCTTTTTACTTACTTTTTGATCGGTCGATTACATTTCAGTTACATAATGATGATGATGATGATGATGATTAGATCAATTTTTTTTCTAAAATACTTATTTTGTAAATTCCACAATGAATTTTTTCGTGTTCATAGAAACACCACCAACCAGAAAAGAAAGAAAAGACACACAATAATTCAATCGATCAATGAAAAGAAAAAGACTATTAACACACAAACCGAACCAAGACATATCAAAATAGAATAGAATGAAGAAAAAAAATATGTCATAATTGATTGTTTCGATTGAAAATCGTTATCATTTATTAAAAACTTTTTTTATGTCGGAATATTTTTTTTTTTGGGTTGGTTACCTTTTATCATCAACTAACTAGCCAATTACTTGGAAAATGTTTGAACTGAACTGATGATGATAAATGAATTTGTAAATTATGAAATTTTCTCTTTTTAGTTTGCAAACAAATCGAATAAAATGATTGTTGAAATTTCAATACCGACAAATAAGACATATTTGAACAACGAATTTGTTTTTTTGTTTGAATGGAAAATTTTTTCATCATTTTCAAACAATTGAATACAGGTGCTATGAATCTCATAATCATTATCAAAATTTGAATTGTTGTTATGTAATTATTGTTATTTTGAATGAGTGAAAAGAAAACTTTTTATTCTTGCCAAAATGTCATTCATTCATGAATGATGATGGTTATATTTTTTTAAAAATGTAACACGAAATGATTAATGTCGAAAACGTGCTGCCATCTATAGATTTATATTTCTTAAAAAAAATTTATATAATTTCAAATTAAAATTGTTATCTAAATTTTTTCAAAAATTTGATTTTAATACTTAAATATGTTGGATAAAATCTGAAAATTCAATAAGTGAAAACAAAACAGAAAAGACAAAGATTTTGAGCAAAGAAATTACTAAATTAAGGAATATAAACACGTGAACGACGATCAATATTAGTTCGACAAATTGGACAATCATCTATCCTTTTTGAACATTGTTCACATGAAGTAAGATGTTGACAGGGTGAAAAAACAATCTGAACTTCTCGATCACAACATATTGAACATCGAAAACGATCAATATCAATAGATAGGTTTGATACTGAGGTTGTTAACTTTTTCGATTGTTGTGGTTGCGGAATATTCAAAAAAATTGGATTGAATGAATATGGTAATATTTTGTAAATTAAATATGCATCATTGAATGTTTTAATGCCAGAGAGTATTGTCGGTTTAACGAATTTGATTGAATCAATATGTCCCACTACAAAACATTGATCGGTTTCTGTGAAAAATATGAAAAAATCACCAAATTTTGCATAGCCAATTGCCACGACGTTATCGATATCGATTCGTTTTGGAAAAATCTGGTTGTTTTTATAACAGTCAGGATTACCACATGCATAAACGTCTCCATCATCGTATAAAAAGATAGTATAAGAGCTGCCAGCAACGATATCAATAATTCGATGACTATAGGCTGTTCTTCTCAGCATAATTTTTTTAGGAACATTTCGATTCGAAACATGATTGATACCCAATTGTCCATGATGATTACGGCCCCAAGAATACAGTTTACGATCTATCATAGCAATAGAATAATCTGAACCACAAGCAATTCTGTCTACATTTGACAATCCAGTATCAAGCATCGTGTTCTTGTGCAAACTTCTCAACAAATCATTGCTACCCAATTGTCCATATCGATTATCACCCATAGTGAATACTTTACCATCACTACGTAATAGTAAGATGTGATTTAGGCCACAGGCAATCATATGAAAACAATCGCTCGATATCATTTTCAAACTTTTATCCGTGCCCCAATTCGATTTTTTAGCGCTAGCCATATATGCTTTGCCAGTTGCAGTCAATATGACAAAAAATTTACAACCCCAATCGATTTGTTTGACTTCTTGATATTGTAATTCTGTGATTTCTTTTACACTTGATCTATCATATGTTAAAGAAAGCCATGAACATACTTGTTTTCCATAAACAAATATACGTTGATCATTCGTGACCATTATAAATGAAGCATTCAAAGTCATAAAGATTACATAACGTACTGAGTGACGAAAATTTTGATCGGTTAATTTATCGAATAGCCTTCGATCCCATTGATCCAATGATGAATAATATTTGGCAATTCTTGAATGTCGATTATCCATTATTCCAAAATCGAAAAGTTTATATCTGCAGATGTAAAAAAAAGTGAAAAAGTGTTAAACTATTTTTTTTGTATTAAGTCTTACCAAATTTAAGATTAACACACATATAGGAAGAGATAGAGAGTATATCAATTGAAAATGATGAAATTCTATTTTTTGGCATATTATTTTATGAGGCCATCTTTATTTTACTTTCGATTTCATTTTTTTTAGTTTATATCACAACGAAACAAGTGACATCTAGCGACGCTACTATCAATGATCAATATTTTGTTTTAATTTTTAAATTATTTAAAATTTATTTTTTATTCACACACAATTGTCTTATAGTTTATTTACAATTGAAAAGTAATTACAAAGAAAACAATATAATCCTTTTTAATCAAGTGTAATATTTTCTTTCAAAATTTGATTTTAATACTAAATTATGCTGGATTAAATTTGAAAATTCAATAAGTGAAAACAAAACAAGAAAATACAGAGATTTTGAGCACAGAAATTAAGCATTCAAGGAATATAAACACGTAAACAACGATCAATATTAGTTCGACAAATTGGACAATCATCTATCCTTTTTGAACATTGTTCACATGAAGTAAGATGTTGACAGGGTGAAAAAACAATCTGAACTTCTCGATCACAACATATTGAACATCGAAAACGATCAATATCAATAGATAGGTTTGATACTGAAGTTGTTAACTTTTTCGATTGTTGTGGTTGCGGAATATTCAAAAAAATTGGATTGAATGAATATGGTATTTTAGTGTAAATTGAATATATATCGTTGAATGTTTTAATGCCAGGGAATTTGGTTGGTTTACTAAATTTGACTGAATTCTTACATCCCATTATATAACATTGATCGGTTGTTGTAAAAAATATGAAAAAATCACCAAATTTTTCATAGCCAATTGCCACAATATTATCGATATTGATTCGTCTTGGAAAAGTCTGGTTGTATTTGTAACAGTTTGGATTACCACATTCATAAGCGTCTCCGTTATCATATAAAAATATAGTATAAGAGTCGCCAGCAACGATATCAATAATTCGATGACTATAGGTTATTTTTTTAAACTGAATTTTTCTAGGAAAATATTGATCCGAAACATTATTGATACCCAATTGTCCATAGGAATTACGACCCCAAGAATACACTTCACGATCTTTCATAGCAATACAATAATCCGAACCACAAGCAATTCTGTTTACATTTGACAATCCAGTATCAATCAAAGTTTTAAATGATGGTTCTGTAACTTTACCCAATTGACCATAATAATTCTTACCCATGGTGAATAGTTTACCATCATTACGTAATAGCAACATGTGATTAAAGCCACAGGCAATCATATGAAAACGATAATTCAATATCGTTCTCAATTTTTGAGTTGTATCCCAATCAGAATATTTACGGCTAGCAAAATAAACTTTACCAGTTGCAGTCAATATGACAAAAAATTTATCACCCCAATCGATTTGTTTGACTTCTTGATATCGTAATTCTGTAACTTCTTTTACACTTGATCTATTATGTGTTAAAGAAAGCCATGAACATACTTGTGGTCCATAAACAAATGTACGCCAATCTTTAGTGACTATTATAAATGAATCATTCATATCTAAAAAGATCACATAACGTACTGAATGACGAAAATTTTGATCGGCTAATTTATTGAATAGCTTTCGATCCCATTGATCCAATGATGAATAATATTTGGCAATTTTTGAATGTCGATTATCCATTATTCCAAAATTGAAAAGTTTATATCTGTACAAAAAAAGTAAAAAAGTAGATCTCGGGTCGTTAAAATCAATTTTACAAAACACTATTTTTTTTATTAAGCCTTACCAAATTGACGAGTTACACATATAAAGTGAGAGCATGATATTAATTGAAAATTAAATGGCAAAATTCTATTTTTTTCGCACATTATGAAAGCACCTTTTTTTATCAGGCCATGTCTATTTTATTGTTAAATTTTATCAATTGAAATTAAAGTTCAAATTCGATTTAATTTATTTTGGTTTACATTGCCACGAAACAAGTGCCATCTAGCGACGTTACTATCAATGATCAATATTTGATTTTAATTTTTTAAAATTTAATTTTTTTTAATCATAATCTTATAGTTTATTCAAAATTAAAAAAAATTACAATAAAAAAACATTAATATAATTCATTGAATCAAGTGTTATATTTTTTGAAAATTTGATTTCAATAATTAATTATGTTAAATTTGAAAATTCAATAAAACAAAACAGAAAATACAAAGATTTTGAGCAAAAGAAATTAATCATTCAAGGAATATAAACACGTGAACGGCGATTAATGTTAGCTCGACAAATTGGACAATTCTTCATACGTTTTGAACATTGTTCACATGAAGTAAGATGTTGACAGGGTAAAAAAACAATCTGAACTTCTCGATCACAACATATTGAACATCGAAAACGATCAATACCGTTAGATAGGTTTGACACTGGAGTTGTTAACTTTTTCGATTGTTGTGGTTGCGGAATATTCAAAAAAATTGGGTTAAATGAACATGGTGTTGTATAGTAAATTGAATATGCATCATTGAATGTTTTAATGCCAGGGAGTATTTTCGGTACCTCCGAATTGACTGTTTGTAAAGGTCCCAGTACAAAACATTGATCGGTTTTTGTAAAAAATATGAAAAAATCGCCAAATTTTTCATAGCCAATTGCCACAATATTATCGATATTGATTCGTATTGGAAAAATCTGATTGTATTCGAAACAGTCAGGATTACCACATTCATAAGCGTCTCCATTATCATATAAAAATATAGTATAAGAGTCTCCAGCAACAATATCAATAATTCGATGACTATAGGTTATTTTTTTAAACTGAATTTTTCTAGGAAAATATTGATCCAAATCATTATTGATACCCAATTGTCCAAAGTTATTACTGCCCCAAGAATATACATCACGACCTATCATAGCAATACAATAATCCGAACCACAAGCAATTCTATCTACATTTGACAATCCAATATCAATCAAAGTTTTAAATGATGATTTTGTATTTTGACCCAATTGACCAAATTCATTATCACCCATGGTGAATAGCATACCATCACTTCGTAATAGTAAGATGTGATCAAAGCCACAGGC
This sequence comes from Dermatophagoides pteronyssinus, assembly GCF_027571235.1. NCBI lineage: Eukaryota > Metazoa > Arthropoda > Arachnida > Sarcoptiformes > Pyroglyphidae > Dermatophagoides > Dermatophagoides pteronyssinus. Next base: position 45,128 of record NW_027461584.1, read on the forward strand.
AATCATTTTAAAAGAATGGTTCGAAATCATTTTCAATCTTTGATTGGTATTCCAATTAGATTTTTTACGGCTAGCCATATATGCCCTACCAGTTACAGTCAATATGACAAAAAATTTATCACCCCAATCGATTTGTTTCACTTCTTGATATCGTAATTCTGTAACTTCTTTTACAGTTGATCTATTGTGTGTTAAAGAAAGCCATGAACATACTTGTTGCCCATAAACAAATGTACGCCAATCTTTAGTGACTATTATAAATGAATCATTCATATCCATAAAGATTACATAACGTACTGAATGACGAAAATTTTGATCGTTTAATTTATTGAATAGCCTTTGATTCCATTGATCCAATGATGAATAATATTTGGCAATTCTTGAATGTCGATTATCCATTATTCCAAAATCAAAAAGTTTATATCTGTAAAAAAAAGTGAAAAAGTAGATCTCAGGCCGTTAAAATCAATTTTACAAAACACTTTTTTTCTATTAAGCCTTACCAAATTGACGAGCTATCCAGAGAATTTATTTACACGGGAAAAAAAAGAGATGGGTTAGTACTAACCCATTTGGGTTGCGAACCGAAAATAACCTTTAATAACCCAAATGGGTTAGTACTAACCATATGAATTCCTAACCTATTCGGGTTAGTACTAACCTTACTTTTTTCTGTTAAAAATTTATATACGGCTTTTCATTGGAGTTGCGTAGCACACAGTAAATACGCATTTAAAATACAAGAAAGATAGAGAGAATTTAATATCAATTGAAAATTTTGCCATTTTTTTCTTTTTTTAGCTCATTATGAAAACATATTTTATCATTCATATCATTTTATCATTCAACTTTGGTTTTTTTACGCTGCTTTTTTCTTTCAGTGTATATTACATTACATCGAAAGAAGCTATATTTATATAGCACTATAGCGACAACAAATATCAAATGATTAAATATTTGGTTTAAATTCTTAAAATTTATTTTTTTTTATTCATTAACATTCATACACAAATCTCTTAGAGTTTATTTACAATTTTAAAAAATAATTACAAAGAAAAAAAAACAATATAATTCATTGAAAAAAAAACTAATATCATGATCGTTGATAGTTTAATAATTTGGCCAGATTACTTAAACCGAATCGATTTTCTTTTTTATTACCATTATTACCATTATTATTAACATGACCATTTAAATTATAATGACCATTCAATGATTTTTCCTGTAAACTTAATTTATTTCTTAATTGTTCTTCGATAAGGATTTCCATGTCAACCTGAATCAAATTAAAGATAAAAAAAACAACAACAACGATAATTTATTCATCGATAATTGATTTTGTTTTTTAACACATACCTGCCACTGTTCAAGTTGTTGTGATAATTCAACTTTTTGTTGAATCGTTTCTAATAGTTGACTATTTACATGCATCAATTCGATTCGTATTTTGGCCAATTCAATTTCAACTAAATTTTTACGTGCAATAGTTTCATCACGCATTTTTAAAGCTCGTTTAACAATTTCATCTTGAGATAAATTTTCTGCTTGTCTATCCTGTTCAAAAGCTGCTAATCGTTCACGAGCGGCAATTAATTCCGCATTATTCATCGTTGCTGTTGATGATTGTTCAAGAATTTCGGCTTTTAATTTTACAATTTCTTCTTTATCTTGTTGCGTTTTTTTATGTAATCGTTCTAATTCCATTCGTTCGATACGGAATTGTTGACACGATGAACATTGTGACTAGAGATTAAGATAATTTTCAAAGATTAATCAACTAAAAAAAACAATAATATCAAAATACATACCATGAAATCAAAATTTTTAATGAGGTCCTGTATATCACAAACAATCATATTCAAATCATCCATAAGGCCAATATTTGTTTGAATACCACTATCATGATTATGATCTACACTACGTGATGTAGGTGATGATTCACCATTCGTTGATGATGATGATGAAGATGATGTTGTATTCGAATAAGACATAACATCTATTGTTCCATTTAACATTACAGATGTCTTTTCATCTTTTGTTTGTTGTTCAATTTGGTTTTGTCGTTTATAGAGATCATCATAAAGTTGTTTAAGTTTTTGATATAAATCATTAATTTCTTGTTTATTCTACAAAGAATATATATTGAAAGGAAAAAGTTAATAAATAAATATCAATATTGAAAATGATGGAAAAAACACCAACCTTTAAACAACGATTACAATGGCCATCGATAGTAAACATATCAATATCATCTGTATCGGATAAATAACCATTATGATGATTATGATGTAATTGATGAGAATGATTATGATGATTATGATGATGATGATCATCACCACCACCACCGGATGATTGTGATGATATTTCAATTTCATTATATAATGATGATATCTGTTGTGTACCGATATCAAATGTACGCATTTTCATTAATGAATCAATACGATTCTGATAATGAATCATTGTACGTCGTAATTCTTCGAGATCTTTTTGTTGATTTTGTAAATTTAATTCTTTATCTTGTAATTGTTTTTCCAATGCCATAATACGATATTGTGATTCATCCAATGTAATCGATATGGACATTTTTTCTTCATTTAATAATGATATTTTATTCTCTAATTCACGTTTACGATTTGTAAGTAAATTTATTTCATCACGTAAACCTTCTAATTGTCCAAGATGATCACTAAAATTAATACGTCTTGCACTGAATTGTTCTTTCATTGATTTTATTTCTTTTTCCAATAATGATTCACGATTAGTTGTCTATTTTGAGAAACGGAATAGAAATTTTTAAAAATTTGACCAAAAAAAAATAAAAATAAAAAAAATTAACAAACCTCTTTTAATTCAGCTGTTAATCTACGATTTTGTTCACTTAATTCATCAATCATACGATTTGTTTCCAATTCCGATTGTTTATTTATATCAACATGTTGACGAAGATTTTCTTTGGCCGTTTCCAGATCACTTTGTAGATCATGTAATTTATTTTCATATTCAATTTCGATTGAATTTAATTTCTTTTTCAATGCATATTTTTCTTGTTCCAATAGCTATTTTATTGAAATGAAAACAAACAAAAAAATTCATTAACAAACAAACAAACAAAGAAAATTGAATTGATCAGATAAAAGGAGAAGAAAATTTTATCAATCATCCATGAACCTGTTTTCTGGCAAAAATTTCAAATTTTCACTATAATTATATACAAAACAAAAATGATAATTGAAAAAAAACTTGAATCCAAATGAATTCTTTATTAATCACAATCAGTTTTTCCCCTTTCATATTCATTCAACAACAAACAAAATATGATGATCAATTTTTCCATTTTTGGCAATTGTTATTCATTCATTCATCAAATGATGAATTACTTCAATTTACACAACAACAGAAAATTCAACGGTTCAAATCATCATTATGGTGATGATGATGATGATTTTTTTTTGTCGTTGTTCAGAGAAAAAAAAGTCATCTCAATGATGATCAATTTGAATACTACAGTTTCAAATGTCAGTAAATAATAATAATGAAAAAATAGGTGAACATGATGATGATGATGATTTGTACAAAAGTTTGATAATAATCATAATCATTGTCATCACCATTATCATCAACAACAGCAAAAATGAAAAATCAACCGATAAACATTCATTAGAATATGAAAAAGAAGAAAAAACCGATCAATCAATCAATGAATATGATTGAGGACAATTCTCTATTTGAAAAGGAAAACTGTTCAATTGTGGAACGAAAATATAGAAAAGATGGAAAAATATTTTAAAGATTCTATTCATGGTATTATCCCGATTGGAACACACTCTATCAAAAGAGCTAAATATCCGGCAAAAAAATGACAATAATCAAATTAGCATTGTTATTATCAAATAGGACACACACGCACACATTTTACCCATTATAATTACAAATGAAAATATGTTTAAAAATAGACAAAATCTTGATTCATATTTTATTCAAGAAAAAAGAAAAGAAAATTATCATCATTTTTTTTTTGTTCGATGATAATAAAATCGTCGTCAACATCGTTAAATGACCAAAAATTACACGTGTCACTTGATCATATTTCCAAATAAACAATTTTACAACTAAAAATCTTCAAACGGAACATATCCATTACACATAAACATCATTATATTTTCTTTTTTTTTTGGTGACATTTTGTTCTCATTTTCAACATCATATCCATTTTTTTTGTTTACTAGGTCAATTTTTTCTCTATCTCTCCCACACTTTAACTCATCATTATGACATAAGTTCATAACATAAGAATACTGTAATTATCATCATATAAACCATGATTGGAAATGATTTTGGATACAAGTTGTTTTTTTTTCGAAAAAAAATCAATGAAAAGCGGATTTTGTGTTTATGTTCTGAATTTTTTTTCTGTTGAAAAAATTTAAAAATCTTTTATTTTTTCATTACGAAATGAATATGACATTCATTCAATTCAATTCAATTCACTACGTATTGGAAAATAAATCTCCATTTTCATTATTCTGTTCTCTTTGTCCAAATTGATTATTATTATTATCAAATTCAAGGATTTTTTTTCAATAATCAATCGAATTTGTCGTCGTCGTCGTTTGCTGATTTTAAAAACATTTTGATGATTATGATAATCATATTATGAATTATCTATTATTCAGTTTAATGATATAAAATTTGTTTCATAATCATCATCATCATCATCGTTGAACATTATCATCAGCATCAAATTTCTTTTATTTTCGTTAATAATAATAGTTTTTTTCTTCTTTATTTTTTCTTCCACAATTTTAGTTTAATTCAATGATAATGACCACAAATAAACAGAAAAATTCTTTTCATTGTTCAACTATTATTATCATGATGATTATGATGATTATCATTATATCTTTACCATTGTATATTTCAAAGATTTTGTTGTTGTTGTTGTTGTTGTTGTACAATTTTATTTGAATCAAATATCGGATTAAAACTAACGATTATATTAATCTAATCTAATCTTTTTTTACTTTTTTTTGGATTCTAACCAAAAACAACAACAATGATAATGCGAAAGATGGAGGATTGAATGAATGAATGAAATTTCTTTCTTTCTTGTTTTATTGACCAAGTTTTTTTCATTCATTTCTAGATTCATCTCTTTGATCATCTTCATCATCAATGGAGAAATTTCTAAAATTCTCTTCAAAATAAACCCAATTGAAACAACAGTAAAAAAAATGAAGCCAGCATGATTATAATCATGATCACGATGATGAGGATGATGATAAATAGAAAATTTTTACACACACAAAAAAATATCAAAGATTCAAGATACGAAAAACTGTCGATTTTCTTCATCAATATAATCGATAGTCAAAGTTTTCAACAACAACCATCCATCAATGATTCAATCAGACACGCACACACTCAACAGGTTAATCTTTCATTATTTTTATCACGAAAAATTTATTATTAAATTATTTTTTGTTAACGTAATTGGATTCGAATACAAGAAGGGTTATCTCTTTATTTTCCTCCCCGAATTGATAAACATATTTCATTCATTAAAATGAAAAAGTATGAAAAAATGTGAATAATTTGGTAAAGTCATGCATCATAAGCTTAAAACAATGAATTTTTGTTTTGTTTTCATTAATAAATGAAAACAAAAACAGGTAGATGTGTAAAGGTGGTACGTTTATTCATTCATTATATTATATTTTATAAATGGTTAAGTCGTTACTCTCTTTTTTTGTTTTTTGACAATCATCATAATGAATTGTTGTTGTTTGGATCGTAACTGAACAATGAACCTAAAATAACGAGAATAAAATGAAAATGAAATGAACTAGAAACAAAAACTTAAATGAAACACGAATGAAATGAACTATGAAAAAAAATATAAGTGAAAAAAGAAAGAGAAAATGAAAAATTCAATTGTTTATTTCAGAAAAAAAACTAAAAACTATGACAATTATCATCATTATCATCATTGAACAAGAACATTATGATGATGGTAATTGTTGACACCATAATAATCATCATCATCAATAACATCCAAAAATTCAAATCGTGTCATTCACATAACGATACAACATAATGATCATTATGATGGAACAAAAAAAGACCATTTTGGAACATTAACGACGAAAAAATATGAAAATTTTACAAATTTTTGACTAAAAACAAAAAACAATGATGACCAAAAATAACTGCGATAGAAAAATTCGGACAATTAAAATCAAGTTGAGCAACAACAACAATACAACAAAAACAACAAAAAACACCTATTTTTCGATAATTTTCTCACTAGTATTTTCAATCGTTATTCAATCGTTAAATCGATTTATCGATTCATTGATTGATTGATTGATCGATTGGGTTGTAATGATAATTAATATGAACAAGTTTTTTTTTCTATTCACACATTTCAACCATAGATTACATAATAAGAAATTTTGATAATTAACTTTTGGTTGTCATAGTTGCTTGCTTATAATGAAATTAATTATCTTAAATTTTTTTTCCATGTTCTCATAACAACAACAGTTTGAAATTAAGAAGAAATTTCTAATGAAAAAATGTCATTTCAATCAGTGAAAGTTTATTTAGGTTTTTGCACCGATAAAAAAAAACAAAATTCAATGGTGACAATTGTGAACAAGGAACTTGTTTCATCTATCTATCATTGAAACATTTATTTTTTCCCCCTCTGCTCCCAATCTTTCATCGATTGTCGATTTGATTTTGTTTTCTTCGAAATCAACAACAACAACAACATAGAGCAAAAGTGAATGACAAAATCAATCAGATCATGGTGGAAAAGGATCAATCAATTTTCTTTCCATTCAATAACATTCTGATTGAATTTAATGTTGAAGCATTTTGCTATGTCGTAAGATTTGTATGTCGATTGAAAGAGAAATTTGTTAATGAAAGGAAAAGAGTGAAAATCAAATACAAACAAAAATCCAAAACCGCGAATCAATCGATTGAAAAAATTAAATTTTCTTTTAAAATTTTTTTTGGCGGCCAAAATTTTGAATTTCTGTGTTGTTGTTTTTTTGTTGCGCATTCAGATAAATCATTAACTTTCTCTCTCCCTTTCTATCTCTCTCACATGAAATTAAACTAATATGGCTGATTGATTGATTGATTGATTGATTTTCATTCAAATTAAATTTATCTAATTTTCAATTGTCAATTATGTTTCATTCATTCATTCATTCATCAAAGTCAATGAGTGAAATGATCTATGGAACCATTATCATCATCATTGATATTTGAAACAACAAACAACAAAAACCAAAACTCAAATCAAATCAAATGAATTAACTTTTTTGTAAATGATTGACATGATTTGTTGTTATCTCTCTCTCTCTCTCTCTCTCACTTTGTTCCAAAATGAAGAAGAAAGTTTTTTTGTTTTTTGTTTTTGTTTCAAACAAATATCCTAAAAAATTGCGTGCGAAATGAAATTGTTTCATTATATGGTTATGATGATGATCATCATCAACATGATGAGCTCATCGTGATATGATTTTGATTCACAAACACCATACAAAATCATCATTATCATCACGATCATCAGTGATGATGATTATGGTCACGAATCTCTTTCGTTTCAAATATATATAATTTTTAAATGGATCAAATAATTGTATCAAAGATATGAAACAAACAAACAACAACATAATTCAAAGTTGAGAAAAAATCATTTTCACCCGAAGAAAGATGATTATTATTAGTAAAGTGTACTTTTCTTGTGTGTATGTTGTTTTCAGAAGTTCTGAAAAATCCTGGTACAAGCATTCGTTTTTCATTTTAAGTTGGAAATTTGTTTCTTCTGAAAGTGAAGAAAAGAAACATTCCGGAAATTTAGTCAACCATTCAACAACGAAAATAAAAAAAATTGTGACAAAAATAAATGATTTTTTTTCAAATTATAATTATAGTGATAGTGATAATGCTAACACGTTACATGATGATTTCATTAGTAAGATGCAATTTTAGGCTGGCTAAAAGAATTACACATTGAATGAGAGTTAAACTTTTCTAATTAACATTTCTTCAAATTAAAAGCAAAACAAAAGAAAAGAAAATACAAATTCTGAATTTCAAAAATCCATAAGAAAAACAGCCGGAAAAAATCATATTTTCAGAAACTTGAATCAAATTTGGATAAATTTGACAAATTTTTAAAGAAGATGATTTCCACCATCATCATCATCATCATCATTCAACCTCGACCATATAGTTGAATAAATTAAAAATTTATTACCCGGTTATGGGCATTAAATTTGAAAGAGAAATTTTAATATTATCAAGTTCCGCATATAAATGACATATTGGATAAATTAATGTCATTCGTCGTTATGACCAAAACAGACACAGACAGATTCATACAGCAGACAATACTTTCAAACATAGACACCGGACATTTAATATCCGGATACCTATCGGATCATCAGGTACATTTTATACAATGAAAGTTAATTATAATCAACAATAACAACAACAACAACAACAAAAAAAACTATCAACATATAAACGAATTAAAATAATGATCATCAATGGGTGAAAGAAAAAGATTCATTTTCCCCCCTCCCACCGAAAAAAATAAATCCATTATCAATTTCATAAATTTTCAATTCAAAAAGCGAAAATATTCAGTAATGATCAGAGAAATTTTTGGCCAAAAAAAAGAAAAGTTTTTCATTTGAATAATCATCATTAACATGGATGGACATGAAGGCATTCAATGTTTTTTTTTCTCAAATTTTCTCATTATTCATATATGATTACGGACTATAATCATCATCATTATTGATGATGATGATGATGATGATGATGATGATTGTAACCGACCAATCAATCAATCAATCGATCGATCGATCGATCAATGATTTTCAAATGATTTCCGGTAGATTATAATGGAATAATAGATATTGGATTACGTAATCAGGATATCTATCAGCACTAAATTCTTCTTCTACTTTTTTTCACATTGTAAAAGAGAGAAAAAGTGTGATTAAAATTTATATAACAGTGGTTATAATTTATAAATATAATTTTTTTTTAGAAGAAAAAACAAAGACAATCATTGATTATCTTTGGCCATCCTGCTAAATAACGATGATGATGACATCCATTCAAATCAATCAATCAAATTTTTTACATTACAGAAATGAACAATTGAAATTTGAAAAAGAAAGGAAAGAAAAATGTATAGATTTCAAAATATAATGAATATCAAAAAAAACAGGAAGCCAAATCGGTTAGTTAAATGTAAAATGTAAAGGTAGCATTTTTGTTTTGTTCAAAGAAAACAACGCACTTAAACATCATTCATCTTAAAAACAACAACAACAAAATGTTGTTAAATAGCTACCAATATCAACAAAAAAAATTGTAGGTTTGGCAGACATAAATAAATAAATAAATAGATTGGAAAATATCAACCACCTACACATACACACAAACGCACACATCTTTTACAAAGTTAATTTATCGTTTTTTTTTTGCTGTTGTTGTTTTGGTTTTTTGTTGTTACAAACAATTATGAATTACATAATCGATTAGTTATGAATGAAATTATCTTTGTTAAATACAGTAGTAGTAGTATTATCGGAGAAATATTTCGGAAATTAAACCAAATGAAAAAAAAAAAACAATGGTTTTACAGGGAAAATTTTTTTCAAACAAACAAACAAACAAAAATAAAGTAAAGAAAATCAAACCATCTTATTTTTTAAAATAAATATCGTTACAACTGACCCAAAGAAAACAAAATCCGATTATCTTTGACATATCTAAACAACAACGAAGAAAAAGAAAAGAAAAGATTTCACCATCATCAAAGATTTCATCAGTTTAAAATCATTTCACCAATGATGATGATGATGATGATGAAATGGAACCGGGAAGAAAATCGGACAATAAATAAAAAAAATTTAAATTTTCTTGTCTCAACAACAACAACAACAACAACTTGTATTTTGACCATACAAACGAACAACGAAAAAAAAATTCAATTTTCTATTTTTCTTTGTCGACAAAGTTCAATCCATTAAGTTCATTGTCATCATTATCATCATCATCATCATCATTATGTTCATGTTCCGTAATACAGATTTTTCTGTGCAAAAAAAATAATAATATTAATAATTTCTATTTGAAAAATCTATTATGATGACGACATGATGATGATGATAATGATGGTGAAATATATTCAACCTATGGTCAACCAATCAAAATAAATATAAAATTATCATTATTAATCAATAAAGGATGTAAATTAATCAAAACAACAACAACAACAACAAATAATGACTGACTTGAATGAATGAGAAAAATGATCCGAATATAATTCCATAATTCATTTTTTGATATTAATATTTTGGTGGCTTGAAAACATGAAATTATAAATGATAATAGCAAGTTTCTTTCTTTCCCATTTTCACTTGACGACAATTGCATTATGATCATCATTATTATTATTAAAAAGAAAGAAAATTATAAATAAGCAACAGTAGCACCACACATAAGTGAAAAAAAATGAAAAAATTCGTGATTTCAAGATTTTTATTTTCAAGGTTTCAAGGCAAGTGGAAAAGAAAAAAATGAAGGATTTTCATTTTCATATTCATACAAGATGATTATTATTATTATTATCATTGTAAACCAATGATTTCTTGTAAATTGAAGATTGCATCATAATTTTTCTATGGTTGTTGTTTGGATCGTTGGAATAACACGAAACACACAGACCAAAAAAAATAATTCAATCAAATCAAACTTACCTCAATATTTTTTGTATATTCTTCATTTAATTTTTCATTCATACGACTTAATTCTTCATTACGATCTAATAATGCTTTACCTAATTCAGCAGCCAAAATAAGATCTTTTTCTTTTTTAGCTAAACGTATTAATAGAATATCATTTTGATTTGTTGTTGTTGTGGTTGTTGTTGATATTGATTGTTGACTAGTTGAATTCATCATATCGATTGATTCATTCATATTAATTGTATCCATATTTTCATTATTGATATTATCATCATTATTATAATCATCAATAGTACGTTGCCGTAATTCATCAATAAAATCATTTAGATTTTCATTATAATTTGATGAAATATTTGTTGATAATGATGATGATAATTTTTTAATATCATCATCATTATCATCATTATTAAAATCGTTGTTGATTTGTATCTGATCAATGTTGTAGTTGTAGTTGTTGTTGTTATTGGTGACATTTGATGATAATATTGATGAATGATGAAAGGAATTATTGTTGTTGTTGTTATGGAAAATTTCTTTTGTAGACATTTCATGACAGATAAACATTGAAGATTAGTTTTGGGTTGATTCGAGATTGAAGATTTCGAACGTTTTTTCTGAATTCGAACGTTTTTTTTTTTGTTTCCGAATTCGAACGAGAAAAAACATTCACAATTTGATGAGCACAGGTGTTGCATTCGAAATTGTTGTCAATCAAAAAAATGATTTTTTTTCATTATTTCACAAATTCACTTTCAACTTTTGACAAATGACATTTGAGATTAATGTTTAAAAAATAATTTCCATTTCTAATCTTATCTAATCTAATTTCCAGGATGTTTGAATTTGTGTGATCGAAAAAACGACAACAGCAAAAATTTCTGACAATCAACAAACAATTTCACTGAATATTGATTGAAAAAAAAGAAGAAAAAAAATTTGACATTGTCATCATTGTCAAAAAATAATACAAGATTACAAGGCAAATGTGGAATATATTTTCAAATTATATCCAGGAAATGTGATATAGTGAAAGAAAACAATAAACAACAACGACGAACGACGAACAACTTCAAAGTGTCAATCACACTATATCACTATATGAATGATCACTAACATTGATGATGATGATGTGAATTTTATTTTCAAATACAATTTCCACGTTGAATATCAGAAGATTTGATTATGTTGTTGATGATGATAATTTACGTTGATTTTACACACGACATAAACAAATTTTCGTCGAATGAAATTACTGGTTTTCCGTTTTTCGGGTATAGACATAAAAATTTCATTTGGAATGAGTCAAATGTCTATTATCACCATGGAGATCAGAATCTTTTTTTTTTCTTCAAAACAACAAAATATCTATAAATAAATGAAAACACCGGACAAGAATATCATAAAAGTTCTGAATCAAAATAGTGTTTATCAAAATTCAACAATATGGGGCGGATAAAGGTGGAAATAGGTGAAAAGCGAAAACATTCGAAACACGAAAACATTCGAAATTTTGTTTTTTTCTTCAATTTATCGATTTCAATATGATTGATTGGTTGAAATATCTTTGAATCGTGAATATTTAAATATTTAAATTTTGTTAAGTAGGTAAGTAAAACAAAAACTTTTACAAGATGAAAGAGAAATGAACAAGATCAATATTGATTTGATTTGATTTATTTTTCAATATTTTAAAACGGGTTTATTTTTTTAAAGAAGTTGAAAAAAAGTGTAACGAAAGCCAAAACAAAGAGAAGATTTATATTTAAAAAACCAAGATTTTAAAAAAAGAAATGAAATATCGTGAACACAAACAAACATACGAAAATCATAAAATTTTTATTGAATAAATGAATAACAGATGAAGATGATAACTGACGTTTTTAATCACGTCGTTCCATCCATACACAAACAACAACGATCAAATGACGATATACGAAAAAAAAAACAGCAAAAGAATCAAAGTCTATATGGTCATCTGGTTCATTATTGTATCCAATAACAACCAGACACAAGAACAACAACAGCAACTACCCTACAGTATCGGTTGAATGAACACCCAGAAAAAAAAACAACAACAAACACTTTTGGAAAGGGAGACATCCGTTTAGATGAACAACAATAACGATGATGATCAGTACCGGACGACAGATGGCTAAATGAATGAATGAATGAATGGCGAAAAAATTGCAATCTTGAACGAAATATTGGCCACGGGTTTCTCTTTCTCTTTCTCACTCTCTTCGGCTGTTATGTTTCTGAAGGATTTTCCTTCTCTTTTTTTTGATTGTTTTTTGATGGTTTCATTATTCATATCGTCTGCCATTCTAATGCTATGATCATAGCATTTTGGCTTTTGGTCGTTGAATGAATGAATAAATGGATGGAGAGGGGATTGCACAACAACAACAACCTTTCCTTTCTTTTCCTTTCCAACACCTGTCCATAAACATCACCAATGAAAGAAAAATTCGGTAGTGGCGGGTAAAAGGGAAAATTTGAATCAAGAAAAATATGGAAAATAATCGATTGAATCGATGGTATTCGTTCATCACATTGATTCGATTATACATGCATGTTTTTATTCTGTCTTATTTTGTGTCTGACATTTTCGGCGTTAACTGAATTTTTTATTTAATCTTTGGAATAATTTGAAAAAAAAACAGAATAAATAAATATGGAATCCGATGAAGCAGTTATTTATAAATTATGGCGTGTACTTAAAACTGTAATGCAATTATGTAATGATCGTGGATATCTGGTCACACAGGATGAAAAAGATCAAACATTAGAACAATTTAAAGAAAAATATGGTGATAAACCAAGTGAAAATCATCCATCACGTAGTGATTTAATTGTTTTGGTTTCACATATGAATGATCCTACAGGTAAATATAATTTGGGAAATGTTTTTTTGTTCTTTTATTAATTAGTGCTTTTAACAGATCAGATGTTTGTATTTTTTCCTGATGAACCAAAAATCGGTATTAAAACGGTTAAAAATTATTGTCATCGTATGCAAGAAGAAAATATAACACGTGCTATTATTGTCGTACAACAAGGTATGACACCATCAGCTAAACAAGCATTAGTCGATATGTTACCAAAATATATTATCGAACAATTTTTGGAATCAGAATTATTAATCAATATTACTGAACATGAATTAGTACCACAACATATTATATTAACAGTGGAAGAAAAAGCTGAATTATTAGCACGTTATAAATTGAAAGAAAGTCAATTGATGCGAATACAAGCAAGTGATCCGGTTGCACGTTATTATGGTTTAAAACGTGGACAAGTAGTTAAAATTATACGACCATCAGAAACGGCTGGCCGTTATATTTCCTATCGATTGGTTGTTTAAATCAAAAAATTTTTTTTTTCATCAATCAAATTTCATTCATTTTACAATCTCATTTAATTAACAAAATTTATTTTTTCCTTTGTCTCATTTATATAATTTTTAATAAAACGAAAAATGATTTTTCAAATTTTTCATTCACAAAAATCCTAATTTTCGATTTAAATCACGATAAGTTTTCATCGCTTTCAATACACCTTTTGCTACTTCTTCGGCCGTTTTTGTTTGACCATAATAATCGACTAGTTCACCATCCGGATTAATCAAATAGGTAATAATTGTATGATCAACAATATAATCATTTTCATGATCACGTGGTCCAGCTGAATAATATACACGATATGCACGTGTTGCTTTATTTATTTGTTCTTTATTACCGGTAAGACCAATAAATTTTGGTGAAAATTCACGAATATATTCTCGTACAGCTTGAACAGAATCACGTTCTGGATCAACAGTTACAAATACCGGTTGTATTGGATCTGAACGTTTATCCTGTTCGATTAGTTCAACAGATTTAACAATTTTTTCCAATTCATCGGGACATACATCTGGACAATGAGTAAAACCAAAATAAATCATTGCCCAACGTCCTTCAAGATTTGATGATGAATATGGTTTTCCATCCTGATCGATAAGATCAAATTGACCACCAACAGCCACTTCACCTAATGCTTTTTTACGTTGTCTTTCCATTTGTTTAAGTTTTTCATTTTTCATCTGTATCATAAAACCGGCAAATACTGAAACTAGTACTCCAGATATGATAAATGATTTCCATGTGAAATAAGCACGTTTAGTTTGTCCAGATTTTTCTGTTGATAACCATAGTATTGTTTGGGAAGAATGATTTGAATTGAATTTGATTCGAAAAATCATTGACCGATTGTTTGATGATAGGGTCGTAAAATATCGATTAAATCCGAGAATTTTTATTGTTGAACCATGATTCTGATGAATTAATCGTTGCAGTAAATAATGACTTGATCTGAAAATTGTTAAATTCATTTTTAAATCGTTAATCGTAATTCGTATAATCGATTACAACTGACCGATTGGAAAAAAATGGTATGTTTGTTTGGGTGGTGTCGTTGCAGTCGAAATCGTTGTCAACAAAGTCACGTGGATACCATTTAAACGTGATCCAAAGAATTATCATCATCAAAATAACCATCATCAACGATCATGAATTCCGAAATGAATCGTACCCGAACAGTTTTAGTTCAATTTAAAACTGATGATGATAAAACAATTGGCTCACCATTCGATGTGCCCATCGATATTAGTGCTGATAAATTACAATTAATTTGTGATACATTTCAACAAACTGAAGAAATAAGACAACCATATTTATTTTTCATACAAGATACTGAAATTAAAACAACACTTTCCGATTGTATCGATCAATTAGATGATAATCAAATTCAATTGGAAAAATGTGTTGAAATTGTATGTGCAGCACAAGCTTTATTTCATGTTGAATCTGTAACACGTTGTTCAAGTTCTTTGTCCGGTCATTCTGATGCAATCGTATCGGTTGCATTTAGTCCAGATGGTAGTTCATTGGCTACTGGTTCTGGTGATACTACCGTAAGATTTTGGGATGTAACAACCGAAACACCATTTCGTCAATGTCAATCACATAAACATTGGGTATTAGCTATTTCATGGTCACCGGATAGTGTTCGACTTGCATCGGCTGATAAAAATGGTTTGATTTATATTTGGAATGCTAAAACTGGTGAACAAATGGGTGGTTGTTTACGTGGACATAAACAATGGATTAATGGATTAGCATGGGAACCATATCATTTGAATGTTGAATGTCGTCGACTTGCAAGTGCATCAAAAGATACATCCATTCGAATTTGGGATGTTATTCTTGGACAATGTATTCATACACTTAGTGGCCATACACAAAGTGTTTCATCAATTAAATGGGGTGGTACTGGTCTTATCTATACTGGATCACATGATCGTATGATTAAAGTTTGGAAAGCTGATAATGGTATTCTTTGTCGTACACTTAGTGGACATGGACATTGGGTCAATACATTAACATTATCCACTGAATATATTCTAAGAATTGGATTATATGATCCACAAAATCAACAAAAATTAAATGGATCATCATCGGAAGAAATACGAGAAAAAGTTCAAAAACGTTATGAACAAATACGATTACAAAATGAACGATTAGTTTCTGGTTCGGATGATTTTACATTATTTCTTTGGAATCCTGAAACAGGAAAAAAACCAATCTGTCGTATGACTGGCCATCAACAATTAATTAATGATGTAAAATTTTCACCGGATGGTCGTCTTATAGCAAGTGCATCATTTGATAAATCAATTAAACTATGGAATGGTTATACGGGAAAATTTCTAACATCATTACGTGGACATGTACAAGCTGTTTATCAGATTGCATGGTCTGCTGATAATCGATTATTAGTTAGTGGTAGTTCGGATTCAACACTAAAAGTATGGAATATTTGTCAAGCAAAATTATTATATGATCTACCTGGACATTTGGATGAAGTATTTGCATTAGATTGGAGTCCTGATGGTTTACGTGTTGCAAGCGGTGGTAAAGATCGTATACTTAAAATGTAAGTCAACATCAATCAGTTATTTTTAAAAAACGATTTGACTAATTATTTATTTTTTTTTGTTATCAAGTTGGCGAAGATGATCAACAATAATTAATCAAAGAATAATTGTTTTTTTTTGCTATAAATGTATATAAAATAATAATAAATTCTGATTAATGGTGGTGGATATAATGAATAAAATTATTATCAAATTGTTGTTTTGTCATCGTAAATCAATCAATTTCCAATTAAGCCAAAATGCTTATTAGATTATTATTCTTTCATATAAGGAAAACTATTGATAGAATTGATATCCGATTCATCGGCAGTTGTGGTTGTTGCAATTGTATTATCCGTAAATGTTGCAATCGATCCATCATTATCAATCATATCCGAAATATTATCATAATCATTTGTATCATAATTATGATGTTTTCGATTCGGTGTTGTACCACCCAAACCAAATGATTTAATTCGTACCATTTCAAGACTTAGACCACAATTATATGATAACCGGCATCCATTATGAATGAGTGCACCACATTTTTTACATTTTTTAGCTTTTGAACCGATCGTTATTGATTTAGCACAAGCAACACAAACATCAGGTAATTTCATTGTTTTGTTTGTAAAATTATGTTCACCAACAATATGTTCAAAATAACCTTTCGACATTAATTGTGTATTAAGTTCTTGAACTTTTTGTTTTAAATTTTCCACTAAAATTGTAATTATAAACAGATTTTTTTTAAAGAAAAAAATTATTTTGTAATTAGAGTTTAATCATTTTTCTTCAGAAAAAAAATACTAACCATCACTACTACGTTGATCCAATTCATCAATCATTTCATTTAATCGTTCATTTAGGAATTCATTTTTTTCTCGTTCATTTTTCAATTTACGTTCCAATTCTTCTGTTGATTTGGATGAATGATGATTATTATCATTATTACCACCAACAGTATTGGTCGATTTCGAACCAAATGAAAACAACATGAATGGTTTTTTCTTCTCCAAACATTTACAATTCGATTGCATATAATCAATTAATTTTCGTTGTTGCGAAATGGTTTCTTCAAGCAGATAAATTTCATTGGATTTTTCATTCAGATTAGCACGAAACAATTCTAATCGTTCATTTAATAATTCAATTTCTCGAACCATTGATTCACATTTGGTTTCCAATTCAAAACGTTCTTTAGTTATTTGTGAAATTTTTGTTATATGACCGGCAGCCTCTTCTTTGATAGCAAACAATTCCTGTTCTCTTGTATCAAAAATCGATTGTTGATGATTAATTTCCACTTCCATTCGTTCAGTTTTTGATTGTTCAATCTGTAATTGTCGTTGAAGACGATTATTTTCAAGTTTTTCATTTTCAACAATTGATTCGGTCAATTTTTGCTGTTCAATCAATTTTGTTTGTAATTCTTCCACTTCATTATGTAATGTTTCATTTTTCTTTTTTAATTCCATTATTTGATGATTCAATACCGAAATCGTATCGGATGATTGTGATTTTTGCTGATTAAGAAGATTTGGAAATTTAACATTATATTGATCAAGCTGTTCTTCACAACATTTCAATAATTTACGATATTTTTCATTCTTTTTCTGTAATTGTTCATTTTCATTGTTTGAACGATTCAAATCATTTGTTGTTTTTTCAACCAAATAATGAAGATCGGCATTTTTACGTTTACATGATTCAATTTCTTTCATCAATGTATCGATTCTTCGATTTAATTCACTTGTTTTCATACGTAATTTTCGTTCATTTTCGGATAATTCCTAAATTGACGGAAAAAAATTTGAAAAAATAAACAAAAAAAAAAAAAAATAAATGATTTTTAAATTTATTATTAAATTTATAATGAAAAAATAGAATCCAAAATAATTATAATTTCTTTCCGCCAAACAAAACAAAGAAAATAACATGGAATAATTTTTTTAGATAAACAGAAAAAATTAGTAACTAAATAATAGAGAGAATCATTTAACTAATTGCTAATCATAAACAAAAAAAAAAATATAACAAAAGAAAATAAACAATTTAGAGAAAGCCCTCAATCAGCTAGATTTTGATGTTTGAATTAGGAAAAAAATTAAATCAATCAATCAGCCATTCCGGATAGATTATCAGTGATAAAATGACGAAATCGATTGCTACCGGAATTGGATAGATTTCCAACAATGGATAGCTGAAAACAGCCAA
This sequence comes from Dermatophagoides pteronyssinus, assembly GCF_027571235.1. Taxonomy (NCBI): domain Eukaryota; kingdom Metazoa; phylum Arthropoda; class Arachnida; order Sarcoptiformes; family Pyroglyphidae; genus Dermatophagoides; species Dermatophagoides pteronyssinus. The sequence continues at coordinate 64,085 of NW_027461584.1, forward strand.
CCATATTTGATTGATTCGACGATGATCCGGATTTAATATCAGTATTATTGATGTTAGCCGATTTGGAATTTTCATTATCTTTGAAAAAATTATTAGCATTTGTATTCACCTTTAATTTCAAATTGAAATTATTATTATTTTCATCGATCAAACATTTCAGGTTCTATAGAGGGATGGGAAAATTGAAGAAAAAATGAGTTAATATCAATAACTTCCAATGAAATTCAAATGATTTTTTTAAAAACAAGATACATACCACAATTTCGGCATCTTTTCGTTCAATTTCATGTTTATTTTCATTCAATTCTGATTGATATGTTGAAACCAATTCAGAATAACCATTCGAACGTTTCTTTTCATCATCTATACCTTTTTCATAATCCGATAATTTTTGTTTAATTTCACTTAATTCAGCACGTAAAATGTTACAAATTTCAGTCTTATTTTCTAATCGTCGATTAACAGCACGTATATCATGTTCACTTATAATCAATTTCGATTTCAATGTTTGAACATCATCATTATCATTATCACTGCTACTGTAAAGACCACCACAACCAGAACTGGCATTGTCATCAGTAATTTTAGGATGGGGTATTTCAGCAGTCAATGCTGATGACCATGATGATTTGATCGGTGTTACCACTTGTGAAAGTTCTTTTTCAAGTTTTTCATTTTTTCGTTTTAATTCGGTTATTTTTGTTTCTTTTTCATCCAATTGACGTTTTTGTTTATTGATAGCCGTTTCAAGTTCATTTATTTTAGATTTTTGTTTACGAATTTCATCATCACGGTCATCACATTCATTTTTCGATTTTCTTAAATCATTTTCAATAGTTTTTCGTTTAGTTTCATTCTGTTCGATACGATTTTCTGCCGATTCTACACGTGTTTTAAGACGTTTATTTTCTCGTTGAAGTTCTTCAATTCGTTCTTCCAATCGTTTACGTTCAGCTTTTACTTCTTGTTCTTGTTGATGATGAATTTTTTCATTTTTCAATACTTTAGTTGGCGATGAATGTATCGTTTCATTGACTGTTTCACATTTTGATCGCCATGATTGAATTTCCGATTTATGTTTGGTTACCATTGAAAGAAATTGTTTTTCATAATGTTTTTTTATGTTAGCAATTTTTTCTTCATAAATAGATTTCAATTCTTCCATCAATTCCATTGCTTCGGTTTCGATCGAACGACATTCGGTAATACATTTTCGTTGTTGATCCTGATATTTTCGTTCACGATCACCAAATTTTTCCACATCATTCTGTAAACGTTTCAGTTCATCATTAATTTCACGTTGTTGTTCATCAAATTTTTCTGCATATTCAATAAGTTCATTTAATTCAATTTTAAATTCATCGGATAACCGACATGATTGGATTCGATGAACCATTTTTTTTGTTGTTGAATTTATTTAAATAAATCAGAACGAAAAAAAAACACGTTGATTGATTGAAAATTTTATTTTTTGACTAATTGATTTGATTGAAATTGATTAGAAATGATCAATCGATGACGATGGCAAATAATCAAATGACAGTCATTTAAAACTCATTCGAATTATTTAAAAAAATACGCATTTAGAAATTATTAGTCACTGTCAAGTCAGAGAAAAAACAAAAAAAAAACACACCGTTGGTTTGTTCGACCGACCGACCGAATGTCTAACCGAAATATTTAATTTTCGTTGCAAACGTTTTTGATTGGTTGATTCGTTGTTTTCTCTGACTACGTTCATCGATGACATGACATTTTGAATTTTTTTTCCTATTTTTTTTGATTTTGAAAAAATTGAAAATTGAATCCATTTCCTAAATTAAAAATGATTCATTTTTTTGATTTACTAATTAATTCCATTTTTTTCTGATTCAATAAAAAAATTCAAAAAGAAAATTTTTCCAATTCCAATCATTTTTCAAATGTTTGAGGGCAAAAAACTGTATATGTATTACGATTTGGTCATTCTTCTTGAAAAAAAATGATTTTTTTTTTCAATTGTAGTAGCATAGATTAATGTTATCCTCAGGATTCCATCCAAAAAAAAGAAAAGAAAAGAGTTTGACGTTCAAAATACGTTGATGACGTATATATGATATACGCATAAACTATATTTTCTTTTGGCTAATAATCAATTATTCATTAATGATGATAAAAATGGTCATATAATCCAAAATATATATTGTGACCAAAACCATTATCATTATCAAAATTCGGAACCATTCTTAGCATCATTTATTTCGAATTCTTCATCAGAAATAAAAAAATCCATTTTACCTCTACCACCACCATTTTACCTGACATTCGAATAACAATATATATCCTTCTATATTACTACCACTACTACTACTACTTGCGAGAAAATTCCTTCTTCCCCTTTTTCATCATATAATCATGGCCGCTTTTCCAAAAAAAAAAAAAAAAAAAAAAATTATCTCTTCATGTGCTCATCATCCTCCTCATCTAGGTAGTAGCATATTTTAATGAGAAAAAAATAACCTGTATACGGACGGATCCTCCTCATCAACATGAATGAATGAATGAATGAATGGAACAGCGGCGACAATCATGTTCTGTGTGTGTGGATACACACAGAGTGACAACGAACACCAAAAAAAAAATATCAACTCGTAAACGACGACAACAACAACAACAACAACGATGAGCCGCTCTCTTTTTTTCCAATAATATCATCATCACCCTCATCATCATCATCAACATCAACAACATCAATCCATTCGTGTGTCGCTTATTTTTCCAATAATTTATTTTTTATTTTTTGTTTTAATTTTTTTATGGAAAAAAAATTATTAATTATAATTAAAGTAAATGAAGCAAAATATAATTTTCTGTTCCTCATCATCATCATCATAATCAATACGACGATCATCATTATCAACCACACATCAAATATTTTTCTTCCTTGGCCCCCATATTATCATCATCATCATCATTGAACATTATCGTCGCTGTTTCTATGAGTTTTTTTTTGTTGTTGAGACACTAACTAACTAACAATAATAACAACAAAATCACCGAAAAAAAATTGATGATGATGGTGGAAAAAAGTTTCAATTTAATTCGGGTAGTGGTGTGTGTGTATGTTTGAATGTATGTAAATGCTTTACATGTAAAGTGTTTGATGATTTTTGAGTTCCAGGATTCTTTTTTTTTGAACTTTCGAAGATATCATCGGTAACAACAACCATCAAAATAAACAAACATGGAACTAAATGTGTGTTATTGAATTATTTTGTTTTGTTTTGTTTTTCTTTCGAAACAATTTTTTTTGGATTTTAATTTCAATTGAATTGATTATCATCAACGATAAATTCGAACAGAATCATAATGTGGTAACAATTCGGTGAAAATAGTGGTGGCTGGTGATGTGCGTTTGTCTTTTTTTTTCTGTTTGCTGGTGATTATCGATTGTTTTACCGATAGTAATTATTCTCGACCATTATCAATCAATAAATGATAATAGAATTTTAGATAGAAATTCTTGATTTTAATTTTTGTTTTGTTTTGTTTTAAAGTTGTCATTTTATTGAAAAAGAAAGAGAAAGAAAAAAACTATTTATAACAACAACAACAACAACGATGATAATAAATAATAATGTTGTCGAACAAATCTATTTCCTAAAATCATCATGGCCAATAATATTAATTTTATTATAAACAACAAAACGAATGACCAAAATTTTATCATTAATAATTTTATTAAATTATTTATCATCATCATCAATAATAATTTGAATAAAGAAGATATTATTATTGAAATAAATCGACAAAAACATTCAATATGACTCAGACGACATATTTTCTAACCAACGGTAATAGCCTTGAAGATTGTCATACAAATTTTTTCGCCTTGGTATGTATTTTTGATTGATTGATTGATTGATTTTGATTGAAATATATGTTATTTTTGTGTTAATATAGGCCGATCTATGTGGTATAAAATGGCGACAATATTCATATGACAAAAATTTTAATGATCTTAATGATGATCCAATATTATCATCATTTTCACGTTGTATAAACGCTAATCTATTATGTGTTTGGCGCCGTATACGTAATACAAATTCATCATTATCTACAAATACTCAGGATAATAATAATACAAATCCACATCATCAATATCGTGATCAAAATTATTATACAAAAGAATTATGGATATTTTGGTATGGTGATGAACCAGATTTAAAAGATTTGGTTACACAAAATCTCAAAGGTAAATTATTTTTAAAATTTGTAATAATAAATTATGATGAAAATAATTTATTAAACAGAAGGTGAACAAGGATCCTGGGAAAGTGGTCTTTCATATGAATGTCGAACATTATTGTTTAAAGCATTACACAATCTAATCGAAAGGTAAAACAATTTTTGCTTATCAATTGAATAATTCATTTTGTTGATTTTTTTTCTCGATTGAATTTATTTAGATGTCTATTATCAAAAGGATACTCACGTATTGGTCGTTGGTTTTTTCAGACCAAAAATCGGCCACAATGTCACAAAGAAACAGCAGCAGCTACAAATGATACAACAACAATGAGTGATATTCTCAAAGAAGGAACACAGATAACATTTCGTTTTAATTTTTTCCTACATGGTGATAGTAGTGTTTGTGCAAATGTCGATGTACGACAACATTCATCGATTCGTTCAATCACACGTGATGATTTACATATGGCTCAACAGATTCCTGATGGAATGCAAGGTAAATCAATCGATTGTAATTGATTTAAAATTTGATTAATTTATTGATATTTTATTTTCAAACAGTATTGCTATCACCATATGGCGTACAAGGTTATCTTACTGGCTATGTATATAAAGATAATGATCCAAATGTACAGAAATTTTTGTCCGATTGGAACAAAATCTATCCCTTGTCATCATCAAATATGAATAATCCATCATCATCAATGAATTCTTCATCAAGTGCTAATAATAATAATAATAATACAAATAATCAACAAAAAAGTGCAAAAGATAAATCTATACCGAATTCAAATGATAATGATCATATTGGATTGGATTTATCACAAAAAGTTGTTGAAATTATTGTTGATAATTGTCGATTGAAATATCCAGCAAATTATGTATTTGTAACGGATGTTGATGCACAAATATTTCGAAAAAAAGTATCATTACAATCACCATCATCACCGAATTCAAATAGTTGTCCATCATCTCAACTGATGATGCAAAAAACAAAAAATTTATTCGAATTTTCAATACAAACACAAAAAGAATCGGATGAACATCTTGAACAGATGAAATTAATAATGACACCATATTGTAATCAACAACCAAATGATAGTTATTATTTACGAAAAAGTTATAATCGAATTTCAAATATTTGTGATCAAAATGAAAATGATAAGAAAAATGTAACGACAACGGTCGATGATGACGAAATATTATTAAGGCGAAATTGTAATTGTCCAAAATGTTCAATTTCTCAACGTCGAAATTCATCCAAATTTTTATCATCATCAAATTCTGCAACAAATTTATCATCATCATCATCATCCTTATATTGTTCATCATCGGGTAAAAATATGGGTAAAGATATGAAAAAATGGTCATCATCATCATCATTATTGAAAAATTTATCATCAATAAATTCAACACCATTTCATCATCGTACAACAAATAAAATTGATTTAAATAATCAATTTAATATTTTGCCAACAAAAATTGATTGCAGTAAATCATCTAGTAATAATAATAATAATAATAATGAAGAAATGTCAAATCAGTCCAATAATGGTATTTCTCATTCAACTCAATCATCATCATCATTGTATAAAAATACACCTGGAAATGCTGTTGGCGGTACTGGATCAACAACATCAACATGTGTTGATCAATCATCAAATTCATCATTTGTTCAACAACAACAACAACAATCAGTGCAAGATCATCATAATTCTCAATCAAATCATATGCAAATTGATTCTGCTAATAATCCAATGGATTCACAAAGATCACAACAACAACAACATCAAACAGCATCACAATCACTTTTACCACCTCCACCACCACCTCCAATAATGAAAGAAGAATCAGCATTGGCCAGTTTAATTGCAGCCAGTACACCGATTCTTAATAATAACAATAATCAAATGATTCATTTATCAAGTCCAACTGGAATAACATCAAAAGATTCAAATAATAATCATAATGATAATGTTATGAATGAATCGAATAATATTCAAAGTGATAATAATGAAAGAAATGGCCACAACAACAACAATAATAATAAACGAAATAAATGTTCATCATTTTATGATGATGATCTAACATATAGACTTCGTAATGGTTTACTATATGATTTTAGTGATGAAACATTATTGAATGAATGGGATTTAGAAATGGCGCAAAAAAATCGTCGCTTCAAATCGAATCATACAATATATCGTAATAATGATGATGAATCAAATAATCATCAAAAGGATGATCAGAATCATCATATGAATAATAATAATAATCATTATCAAAATAAATTATTTGATCAACAAAATGATGATAAAACTAATAATTTGGCCACATCTACACCGATGATAAATAGATTATTGAATAGTAGTACAATGAATTGTATTAATTCATCGGAAATTCTTCGTTCAAATCTTTCGGCTCCAAATACTGGTGCTAATGGTATTGGTGGTGGTGGTGGTGCGATTTCACCACTTACAAATGGTGGAATTTTACCACCATCATTTGATCATAATAATTTAAACAATAATAATAATAATAATGGATCACAATTTTCAACATTAAAATCAAAATTATCACCAACTGATACTGAAATGATTAAGAATACAGTAATGAATTGTCATAGTCTTAATGGAGGTGGTATTGGTGAAAAATTGGTCGTTAATCATAATGGAAATTTGTTTGTTAAAAATGGTGAAATTCTACCAAGTGATTTGGAATTTTTGAATTCACCATTAGAAGACGAACAACAGCAACAGCAACAATCACTGAATTCTCAAGTTAATCATCATCCAAAGAATAATATGAATTCAATGGATGTGGATATGACAACAACAACAACATCGAATGGCTCAACAGCTGTTCTTGGTGTTGCCGAATTAAGTCGAATGTTTCCAACACCACCATCACTTGAAGCAATGGTATCATCACCATCAAATTCATATGTAACAGAAGTGGCTACAGTTAAATCGATTAATGATAAAAATTGTAATGAATCTGATATTGATTCAATAGCTAATAATCATATTAGCCATCAAAATAATAATCGAATGGAAACACAATCATCATCAACATCATCATCGGCAATAACAGCGTTGGTTCCACATTCATCGACATTAACACCATTAAATGATAGTGAATCAAAAGAATTAGCATTAGTTTATATGCCACCTGTTCAATCCGTATTTATTACATCGGATAAATATGCACCATTAGGTAATGTAGAATGTAAAAATACGTTACCACCGAATTTCCATTATAAACACAATATTCATCATCAACGATCATCATCTAATTCTCATCATCACCATCATCATCATCATCATCAGCAACAAAATCAACTGCATCATCATCAACATCAACCAACACCGCAACAGATGCATCATTATCCTCATTCGAATATGCGAAGTTTTTCACCAAACATATCACCATTTTCTGGTGGTCATCCATTGCAACAGCAGCAACAATCTTTTCTAAAATCAAACCAAAAATTTCCTCCAAATTATCCAATGCAACAACAACAACAAAACATGAATAGTCCAAAAATGGGACAACAATTTCCAAATTCAATGATACGTGGTCCTCGTGGCCCATCGAATTTTCCATTGACACCGGTTCCACCATCATTACCACCTCATCCAATGCATTCGGCTCATCCAAGATTACGTCAACAAATAAGTCCTATTTCAAGCGGCGCTGGTGGTGGACATAGTCCATATGCATTAATGGATGGAAATATGAATTCACCTGGATCAATGATAGATAATCGTCGTTCACCTTTTATGTTTCCACAGCAATCACCAAATATGATGATGGCTAAAAATCCAATGATGATGAATCCATATGGTGGACCACATCCATCACATATGCATCATATGGCTAATGATGGTCGTCACATGGGATCAATGACAATCGAATGTAATTCATTGATGCTTAATCTGTTACTATCGGATTCTATGTTTAACCTGTTTCGTGATCATAATTTTGAAAGCTGTGCGATTTGTGTTTGCAATATGAATATCAAAGGAAATGATTTTGGTATCTATTTGCCCGAAAATCTTGTCCAAAGAGATCATCATCAACAACAACAACAACAAAATTCTGATCAATACTATCAATCATGTAGCTGTGGTTTTAGTGCCATTTCAAATCGTCATCTTAGTTATTTTGCCGGATTATTCTATGAAGATGAGGTTGAAATTACCGGTGTATATTACGATCCAATCGAAGCAAATAAAGAAAATCTATTATTACCGGATTCACAAAAAGATCATATGAACAAACAGATTGAAGCATTTATTGATAAAGATCTGACGAAAAGTTTGATAGCCACTAATGATGAACAATTTATTCAACTTTTATTGAATCAATCGATGACAATATTTCCTTCCGTTTCGACATTAGCCAATCTTATGTACTGTGAACGTCGTCAACAATATTTGCATTCATCATTGAATATGAAAAATAAATCAAATCAAATGGAAAGACTTCGAAATCCATTACGATTATTGTATGAAGATTATTCAGTTATAATTCAAATGTCTTTACAGCAGGCTAGATCTGATCATTCATCAGGATCTAATACACCAACAGCTAAATTATTTCAACATGGTGGATGGTCTAATGGTTGTCCATCAACACCTTCACATATTGGTGGTCCAGGTTTCTCTTCTAATCGTCCACTTTTACATGATTGGCAATTCCGAAAATCTAATTTTCCAGTTAATAATCATGAAGTGATGCTTACATTAAAAACATTACAGCCATTGATGCAAGAATCTGTACAACGGAAAGGATCAAGTGAAGTGACATATAATACGGTTAAAGGTCCATTAACATGGCGACAATTTCATCGATTAGCAGGTCGTGGAACTGAATGCCAATGTGAACCACAACCAATACCATCATTAATGGTTGGATATGATCGTGAATGTGTTGCATTAAGTCCATTCGGATTAAAATTTTGGGAAAAATTATCATTAGAACCATATGCCATAACACGAGATGTTTATTATGTTGTCATTGCACCGGCCGATATTGAATCACAACTTTCAACAGTTAAAAATTTTTTCAAAGAATTATCCGCTACTTATGAAATTCTACGTCTCGGACGACATACACCATTGGGAAAATTATACAACGATTCTGGTATCTTTGTTCTTAACAATGATATTGGAAATGGAAAATTTAATTTAAACAATAATGATTATCAACAATCAATGGATGATTGGTTTCAACAATTAGGTGATAGTAATTTGGCAAGAAAAATTCGTTCATTTGCAAATGCATTATTGGAACTTTTGCCATCATTCACACCAACATCTGTCAATGATCGTTCAATGAAATCGGAAAAATCTTTAAATTCACATCAAAATCAACATCAACATGAAATGTCATCGTCATCGACAAATAATGGAAATTCAAATCATGTTACAATGAATGGTACTTCATCTTCATATACATCTTCATCGAATACAACAACAACAACTTCGACAACATCTTTATTATCTTCATCAACTTCATCATTCAATAATAATAATAATAATCCTCAACAACAAAAACCTTTAAATAATGGTTTGAATAATGGACAACAACAAACACAATCGGATAACAATAATAATAATAATAATGCTAATGGTAATGGTAATCAAATTCTAAATGATTTGGATGCATCACATGGATCATCAAATCAGGATCATAATCATTCAGGTTCATCATCATCGAATGTATTTCAACCATATGATGAAGAAGAAGATCCTCATAAATATCCATCAATAATGATCTATATATTGGAATCATTTTCACCGTTAGGCAAAGAAATGACACGATTAGGTTCAATTGGTCTATTGAAAACGTTTGCAATGTTGAAAAAATATTTTCCGGAACAAATGCGTAATAATGTTCATATGCAAATGTTAACAATCGATTCGATATGTTCGAATGATAAAGATTTTCGTGATTATCCACGTCTGTCACAATTGAAAGAATTATCATTCGCTGTTTATGGCCAATGTAAACAACAATTGGTCGTACAATCGAATATCAAAAGTTTGACTGGCCTAGGACCGGCTGCATCATTTGAATTATTTTTGAAAAATAAAGCATCAACTTTCAATCGAACCGAATTATTCACTACACCTTATATTCTAGCATCGTTGAAAGATAAACAAACCGAACTTACTGAAACATTTGGAGATCGAAGAGAAAGATCACAAATACTTTATTGTAGTTATTGTTTAACGGAAGATAAAAAATGGCTTCTTGCTTCCTGTACGAATGATCGTGGTGATATTCTACATACAAAAGTTATCAATATCAACATACCGAATCGTATGCGACGAAGAAAAGCATCGATACGTAGATTTGGATTAGATAAATTGATGAGATTTATGCAAACAGTAATGGCCGAATCAGTAACTCCATGGCGTCTTGTTATTGGTCGTGTTGGTCGTATTGGTCATGGTGAACTTAAAGATTGGACATTTTTATTAAGTAAAAAATCATTACTTAAATATAGTCGACAATTGAAAGAAATGTGTGATCAATGTCGATATGTTGGACCTAATGATCAACCGGCTATTTATTCGGCATGTCTAATATCATTAGAAGCTGATACAGCATTACGTGTATTTCCCAATTATTATACACCGGATGAAAGATTTAGTAGTTCGTGCAATACATGTGGCCTTTCAACGCCTGAAGATGCATCTTGTACACATATTCTTGTATTTCCAACATCGGCTACCACACAATCATCACATACAAATTTCAATCTAAATGATGAATTTTTCAGTAATTTAGATGATAATAATCTTGAATCTGATATACCGGTTGAAGATGATTTATTTGATTTTTTATTACCCGATGATTTTTTATTACAACCTCGTGATGGTCTTCAACCGGATAGTCCAAATAATCGACAAATGTTTGATACATCAAATTCATTGAAGGTAATTTTGTATTTTTTTGATGTTTTCATTATATTTTACGATTTGAATTTCTTTTTCTTTCACAGAATTCTAGCCTTATGGATGTTGATCAAGATGAACCTGCACAATTATCGCAACAACCATTGGCATTAGCATTTTATGTATCAACAGCACGTACCGGACCATTACCACGTTGGTTTTGGGCACATTGTCCTCATCTGGAAATTCAATGCCCTGTTTTTCTAAAGGTTTGTTTTCGAAAAAAAATTCTGAATTTTTCAATAATTGTTGTTTTCAAACAAATATAGTCGGCCCTATTGATTCACACACCATCAGTACAACAGAATACTGATGATATTTTGCAATCGAATAATCGTGATGGACATTCACTTGATTCAAATCTTACCACTGATGTTTTGAGGTATTTATCAATTGATTTTTTTTTTTGAAAAATTTTGTTTCTGATAATCTTATTGATTTTTTTCTTAATCTTAGATATTCACTCGAAGGATATAATGCATTATCATGGCTTATACTTGATCCATTAACTAATGATCGTTTATCATGTTTACCGGTTCATATACAGGTATTGATGCAACTTTATCATACAATACAAGCATTACATGTTCAATAATGCAAAATTGACAAATATCATTCATCTGGTATTTTGTTGTTGTTGTTGTTGATGTTTCCGTTTGTACAAAAATATTTCATATTTATAATAATTTTTTTTTTTGATAATAATCAATTGTACAAATGTCCTTAATCGATAAAAAAAAGAAAAGATCACATCAACAACAAATTCTATCCAATTTGGAAAAAAAATATTGTGTGTAAATAGCCAATCTATTCATTATGATTAATTAATTATATATCGAAAAATTTTATTTATTATATTCATCGATCAGCATCAACAAACAATAACGATTGATGATGATGCTTTTCAAACAATTTCTTTCATCAAACATCACTTACAAATCATTCATTATTCATTTTCTTAATTATTTAATTTATAATAATTTTTTTTAAAATCATTTCCATTTTGATAATTATTATTATTATTATTCATACAATTCATTCATTCATTCATTCCATTATTGCTTATTATGATGATGTCAGTTTTTTTTTATTTTCAAGAAAAAAAAAAATTGATGATAATTAAATAAATAAAAAAAATGTTACAATCAATTTGATCTATAAAATTATTTTTTGCATTTACATTTGGTATGACAAAAATTCGATAATTTATTCAATTTTTTTTTAAATGCAATATAATCAATAATCAATAACAGAAAAAAATGAATTATTATTCTTATTGAAAACATTTTCGTATTTGTTGTCCATATCGTTCATGAAGATCGGCAAATGTTAATTGTTGTTCTTGACCACTATCATCTAGCCGTTCATCAAACGGATTGAAACGTTGTTGTTTTGAATCATTTGATAGAATTGGACTTGAAATCGATTTACAATGATCATCATCATTACTATTGTCGGTTGATGTTGTTGTTGTTATTGTTTTTTCATTTTGATCAATTTCACCAAGTCTATGTTCAAGTTCGGATACGACCATTTTAAGATAATCATATGATGCACAACTTAATGCTTTTATCCATTGTTCCATATCAGTATGATTATCGGCAGCCAATATAAATGATTTTAATGGTTTACCCGTAACACGGCTAATACCGAAATCAATTTTAAATGGAAATCGATCATCATCTAAACATTCAATAATTTCAACACGATATCCATCCAATATGATTAGACCGGACGGTTCACGATCATTACGTTGATTATAATAGAATAATAGATTTTCTTTCAATACAAACCATTTTCGTTGAAATAATTTCTTTTCATCCATCCATTGTTGTAACCAGCCACATTGATCAATAGGATTTTGATCATCGGATTGAGCGATTTGTATGAGACAACGTTCATTTACTTTCATTTTCATCATTGAATTTTTGATCTAAATTAAATAAATCAGGTAAATCCATTCAAAATAATTGAAAGATGTTCGAGTGTAAATACATATCATCAAAACATTTTCAAGCAAAAATCGATCAACAGATGGCAGATTATTCTCAGATACGGACAAATGAAAATGAAATATTCGAATCAATTTTTTTAAAATTTATTTTTATTTTTATCTTTTCAAATTACATTATAAATTAATTCAAATATTTTTTTTTTAAATCGTTGTTGTTTGTTCCAAAAACTATACAATTTATAAATAATTTTTTCATATCGTGTATAATATTAATGAAATAAAAAATAATAAAATTAAAAACTACAAACATAAACAATTCGTCTTCATTAATCATCATCTGTTTGTTCCGAACAAATTCAAACAAAAACAAATCTATTTAACAAACAAACCAACAAAAAAAAAATTGATATATTGCTATTATCGTGTAAGTGTTTGTGTGTGTGTGTGTGTATGTAGATGAATAGAGTACGGCAAATTTTCAATTATAATTCTGATTAAAATTATTAATAAAGATATAATAATTGGGTAATCATGTTTAGTAAAAAGATTTTTTTAGAAAGAATTACAGGACATAGTTATTAAGAAAGTATGGTGAAAGTGAGATTGAGAGAAAGAGAGAAAAAATCAAGGAATCAATCACTTGGTTGGTCGTCGAATACAAGTAGAATATTTATATTATTTATATATAAAGAATTCAAGTATCATCAACATTATCATCAAATTTTCCAAATTATTTAATAATATGATTTCTGTATCTGTACTAAACGGTCACAGGATGGTGTTTTCAATGATTGTGCTTTTGATTCCATTGCAGTATCACGTAAAAATCGAGCTCGATAGATTAGATTCTCTTCTACAAAAAATAAAAATATTTGACATATGAATGAATTTACACACACAAAACAAAAAAACTTACTATAATTTCTTTCCTTAAAACATGATGTCTGTAAATTTGAAATAAAACTTTCTTCAACATGTTTTTCAATCTGTGATAGGCTATCTCTGTAATCACGTTCAAAATTTTCTTTAACAAAATAGGGCACTTCTAGATTCTCCGTAAATCGTTGATATGGATATTTACTATTTAAAAAAGGAAAAAATATTCAATTAAAAAAGGAATATAACTTTTATAATAAACATACCTTGATCTTTGTAGACTATATGGATTATCTGGAACAAGATTACTCAATAATGAGATACAAATGAAAAATAATATGGGCAATATTTGTAATAAAACCGTATAGCCGGCTGTTGCTTGTGATTCATGTTGACGATTTGTCCGTTGATGATGATGATGTGAATGATGTTGATTCCAACCACCATTACCATTTCTATAAACATAAACATTACCGGTAGGAAAACCACCACCGAAAAACATATTGAATATTTCATCAGCATTAAAATCTTCAAATCCACGTGAATAATCATAACCACGTCTACGTGAACTAAATGATGGATAATCAGAATCATCTATTGTACCAATTTGATCATATTTTCGTCGTTTTTCCGGATCACTTAATACGGCAAATGCATTTCCGATTGCTTTAAATGCTTCAGCTGCACCAGGTTCTTTATTCTTATCCGGATGAAATTGTAATGCTAATTTACGATATTGTGTTTTAATCTCTTTATCAGTTGCCTGTTTTGATACGCTTAATATTTCATAATAATCTTTACAATTACGTATATAATCCACTGATTTTGGCTGATCATTTGTTGCCGTCGATGATGATGATGATTTAGATTGTTCATCATTGTTCATATTATTTGATGATTCAGAATTTTTCCGCTGGTGATTATTATAACTATTCTCATCAGATGTTTGATTATTATGGCGACTTTCGGCCAATAATTTTGCTTTATTTAACAGTCCTTGAATTGAAAAAAAAGAAATTTTTATTTTCGTAAATTTTACAAAAAAAATATCATACTTTTGGTCACTTCAGTCGAATATAATTGATCAGCTTTTTGAGCAAATTTTACTGCTTTATCAAATTCTTTTTTTGATAATGATTGCTCAGCTATAGCCATACATCGTTCACTTTCATCTTTATTTCCTTCCATTTAATAGAAATTTATTGTTGAAACTCGTTGTTTTTACAAACGTTTTTTTTTGTTCGGCACTTGTTTGTGAAAAAATATTTTTTTGTTTTGTTTTGTTTTTTGGTTTCGGTCTAGCTAACAATTCAAGCTATGAATTCGATTATAATTATATAAAATGATGAAGAAAAAAATTATAAATTAAAAACAAAATCGATGATGATGTGATGAAGAAAATGATGAAATGTTCAATTGAAATTGACTCAAATTATCATGAAAATTTGTCGTTGTATTTCAGTGATTGTGTATATTTTTTTGGGAAAAAACAAATACGAAGAAATTTTTTTTTTTTTTTTTTTTGGTTACCACGGCCAAACGATAAAATTATCATATACTCATCATATGCATTCACAAGTTATTTTATTACGCGTATGATTTTTTTTCCTTTCCTTCTAATTTTGCTTCGGATAAATGTTTGCTACTACCATTCGATATAACATATATATATACGTCCCCGGCATTCATTCATATATAAATGAATGTATAAATCGATTATATTCATCCTGTCCATAATGTTCGTAATTTAATTTGTTCTTTGTTTATTGACAATAGATGGCTGTAATTCTGTTTGATACACATGTTTTTTTTCAATTGGAATTTTTTCATCTGACTTAATTATAAAATCATGATTTATCGAATCAATCCATTTAAATCATTTGGTTGGCAAAAACAAATGATTAGATTTTCATCATCATCATCATTGTCGAATCCAAGTATGTTATGTCGGCTAGTATTTTTTGAAATTAAAAAATTAAAAGTTTTGTTGTTCGACAGACATAAAACGATTTTATAAAAATGTTCATATTATTAAAAGTGATTGTCATGAACCACGTTATGAAATCATTTTGGATAAAAGAAAATTAAAAACACCTAAAGGTAGCGTATTCTATGTACAAAATGAACCATTAGCATCGATGATTGCAACCGAATGGGATTCACAAAAAGATAAAATCATACCGACCAGTATGCATTTAACATCATTGGTCAATACGGTTATTGATAATCCAGGTGGTCATACAATCGATTCATATGTTGATAAATTAATATCCTATCTTGAATTTGATACTGTTTGTTATCGTAATTCATTACCAACCGAATTGTATGAATTACAAACAAATCGTCTTGATCCAATTGTTCAATGGTTTGCCGATCAATTTAAATGTAGTATGCCAATTACAACTGATGTTGTATCACCTGAAATCGATCAACGTACATTAGAAATTATTCGTAAATATTTACGTTCATTTAATGAATGGTCAATGGTTGGCATAATGTATGCAACAGAAAATCTTAAATCATTAATTTTAACCTGTGCATTAATTGCACGTCAATTATCAGTCGAACAGGCTGTATCATTATCAAGAATTGAAGAAAATTTTCAAGCATCACGTTGGACATCGGTTGAATATCATCATGATATTGAACAATATAATATTGAATCACGTGTAGCAGCTGCTATTGTATTTATTTTATTAAATTTTGAAAAAAATTATGTATCACAAAAATCGATTAATTAAATTTTTTTGCTCTTATAAATTGATTTGACTTTATCATTTATTATCGTGTGTGTGTGTGTGAATAGTGCTTTTGTTATTGTTGATTTTTACAAAAGAAAATTTGAATTTTTTTTCTCTTATGATAACACAGTGTTATCTTTTGTAAAAAAAAATTTGTATAATGTGATTAAATATAAAAAAAATGTGGAAAAAATTATCAAAATTCCTATAGGAAATTTTTTTTTCTTAATAATTTCTTTTTTTTTGAAAATAATTATTTATAGAAATACTTTTGTTTTTTTTGTTGAATAAGATAGTTATTTGCATAATAAGCTGTATGGTAATGTAATGAATGATGAATGAAAAATGTAAAAAAATGCAATGCAGTGAAGTTTGACTTGGCATTCGACAGGGGTTAATTTGGTGGCAATCATTTGATTAGTTCATGTTGTATGTGTTGGTCAGTGTTTTATTTCATTTTTTTGAAATAATTCTTTTAGGAAATGATAGCCAAACTTTTCCGTTGAAACAATGTAACATTATCAGTACTTGACCATTTTCGTAGATTTTTTCTTAAATTTATAAATTGTGAATGTTGATTATCAACAGCCGATAATCTTGATAATGCTTCTAATTTAAATGCACGTTGTTCAGTTAATGGTTCGTTTGTTTGAGCAGCTGTTGGATTTGATAGGAGATCGTTATTTTCAGCTAATTTACGTAATTCAAAATAATATTTTGCATAAACACTTGATGGAACATTTATGTTGAATTGTATCATTTCAAGAAATCTACGTTCCAATTCATTCCTGTATATATTGAAAAAATAACATTAAAAACAATTCACAAATGAAAAATATAAACATACATATCATCAATAGAACTATCTCGAAGTATTTGACAATAATCAACATTCCATACAGCTTGATCATCCCATACTTTTGATGCAAGTAATATTGCACCTAAAACAATACGACGCCATGTACATGGTACAATATCAATTTCAGCATATGTAAGTAAACGTTCAAGATAAACAAGTGTTATGATGGCACATTCTGATGATAATTGAGCTGCATTAAATAATGTACGTATAAAACGATATATGGTACGAAAATCTGGTTCAACCGGTGGTATATTGCTATTATTTGATGGATTCTAAGATTTAAAAAAATAGAATTAAAAATAAAAATCCAATCATCATCATCAAATTTTTACTCACTTCTAATGGATAGATTTTTTCATCAAATATATCGAGAATAATTTCAGATGTACGATTATGAATATGATAATAGATAGCCATTGAAACACATTTAATCATATTTTTTAGATTTGGATGGCTAACCGTACTATCATCAATAAATATTGTTGAACATGAACTATATTTTTTCAATGTATTACTATTATGATAATCATACTGGGAAAAAAACAAACAATTACATCATTCTCAAAAAAAAAAATTCAATCAATTTTTGTACTTACCGAATAATTTGAAACATTTTTCCGATTATCTGGAAATTTTGTATAAAAAGAAATTTAAAATATATTTTTTTTCAACAAATAACTAAACTTACTTTTCGATATTGATGATTGTGAATGTGATGGCACTTGTGGTTGTTGTTGTTGATAATGATTAATATTATTTGTAAATGTTGCTGAACGTTGTACAAATAATGGACCAGCAGTTGGATTTGTTGATGGATCATGATTAGTTTCAGGTAATTCACGTTCACTAATATGTTGTAAGCTAAGTATTGTTTCATCATATTTAATATCCGAATTTGTTGTTTGTGAACAATCTTTTCGTCTTCGTCGTGATTGTTGTTGCTGTTGTTGTTGTCTTCTTCGTCGATGACTATGTTTAAATATACTTTCTCCATGTGTTTTACAGCAAGAAAAACGGTTACCCATTTTACATTTAAGAATTTTTTTTATTGTGTTGTGTTGTTTTCAAGAAAAATTTTTTCAGTTATTTGAGATCTTGAATTTTCGATGATGATGAAAATGATGAAAAAAAGAGGTGCGAACACATGAGAGGAAAAAAATATGACACACAAGATTATTTTTCGCTGCTGTTGTTGTTGTCATAATAATAATTTCTGAATGTAATGAATTTTTAATGATAACGATATTATAATCGTTGATATAAAATTCTTAATAATAATAAATGTATCATATTTATTGATACCGGTAATATACATTATTATCGGTGTTGACGTCATAGTCATTATTATGATCATGATCAACAAACAACAACGAGAAAAAAAAGGTTTTTTTTTCACATATAGAAAATTACAAACATTACTCTCTCATAAACATAACAGACACCCACACACACACAATTGAAAAATAATCAACCAAATGATGAACACAAAAATAAAATGTTTTGGTTTCAAAATGGAAACCAAAAAAAAAAAAATCATTAACATGGAAACCTTAGTGACCAGATCTTTGTTGTTTGTTTGTTTTTGTTTTCATTCATATTTCTAAGATATATACGAAACCATATCAATTACCAAGGTAAAACAATGAATATTTCAACGGTTTTTTATCGGGATTTACCGGGTTGTTATCTTTATTTATTTGTTTTTTCTCTTTTTTGCTACAAAAACACTGCGCAAAAATTCATAAAGATGATTATTAAAACGACAACAAAAATAGATAAATAAATGGATTCACATGCTTTTTATTCCATTGGAACATTATAATTAATGAAAATTTTGTAAATAGAAACAATCTATACAAATACAAATAAACAATGGAGTCAATGGTTGCCGTCTGTTATATTGGTTCGGAAAACATACAAGAGGTGTAATAACCGAATCACAGACACACAAAACACACAGAAAAAAAAGTAAGGTTAGTACTAACCTTTTTGGGTTATTTTCTCTAACCAATTTAGGTTAGTACTAACTCAGAACGGTTAGTACTAATCACTTAAGGTTAGTATGACGGTTAGTACTAACCTGAATGGGTTATTTGAAAGGTTAGTACTAACCCATATGGGTTATGATCAACGGTTAGTACTAACCTTAAGTGATTAGTACTAACTATTTTGGGTTAGTAATGACGGTTAGTACTAACCTAAGTGGGTTAGAAAAAAATTGCAACCATTAATTAATGAATATTAATTGTTATTTTTATTAATTGATAAAAAAAAATCATCATATTGCCGAAATGGAAGTTATTTTCACCCATCGAACGGACTTGGTCAACTAAATCAATAATTATTAACGAATGACCATTAATCAATTCACATTGCAGATAATATTCCGGATTGTGCAAAAATAAGACCATTGCTTTATTTAAGAATTTCATGTACTTGTAACAGACATAAATATTTACATATGAATTTGATAATAATAATTATTTAAAGTAGTGATTTTGAATACAATTAAGTAAAATACAAATTGAAAATAAAAATAAAAATAATAATACAATTAAAGAATAATAATTAAAAATCTATTGACATACGAATGTGGATCGTATCAACGTTTGCGAAATTCTTATTCATGTTAAGTTGGAATTTGTCATTTTTTCAATTCATGAAATGATTTGGCGCGTTTTCTTTCTTTGAACAAATTATCGACACTATTCTAATATGATCAATGTGAATTGTATTTGCATTTTCAAGATTCTTTTTTATGTTAGGTTTGTCATGGTACAAATCCAAATTGGTAATTCAACTTGAAGAATATCTTCTCATAACAAATCCAAATTGGTAATTCAACTTGAAGAATATCTTCTCATAACAAATCCAAATTGGTAATCTAACATGAAGAATATCGCTCTTCAGCAAATCCAAATTTCAAATCTAACCCAAAGAATATCTTTTCATAACAAATACAAATTCCAAATCTAAAATGAAGAATATCCTTCTTCAGCAAATCCAAATTTCAAATCTAACCCAAAGAATATCTTTTCATAACAAATACAAATTCCAAATCTAAAATGAAGAATATCCTTCTTCAGCAAATCCAAATTTCAAATCTAACCCAAAGAATATCTTTCTTCAGCAATTCCAAATTGGTAATCTAACATGAAGAATATCCTTCTTCAGCAAATCCAAATTTCAAATCTAAAATGACCACCCAATTGGTCACCCCTGATATAGCCTAATGATTGATTGATGGACCTTATTAAATTATCGAACTAATTAATTTGCATTTTCTAACTGTTCAGCAACATGCATTTCATTCAGTCATGTTAAGTTTGATCCGTTGAATTTGTCGTTTTCTTATTCCATGAATTGATTTGGCGCCATTTCTTTCTTTGACCATATCATCGACAGAATTCATAAACGATTAATGTGGATTGTATTTGATTTTTAAAGATTCTTGTTTGCAAATTAAAATTTAACATTTTCACTATTCGTGAATCGATTTGGCGCGTTTTCTTCCTTCGACCAAATTATCGACACAATTCTGATATGATCAGTGTTGATCGTATTTGTATTCTCGAGATTCTTGATCATGTTAGGTTGAAATTTGTCGTTTTCACTATCCGTAAAATGATTTGGCGCGTTTTCTTACGTTGAACAAATTATTGACACTATTCTAATATGATCAATGTGAATTGTATCAGCGTTTGCATGAATTTAGTCAATGTAAAGTTGAAATCTGTCATTTTTTCAATTCGTGAATTAATTTGGCGCGTTTTCTTACTTTGAACAAATTATCGACACTATTCTAATATGATCAATGTGGATTGTATTCTTATTTCCAAAATTCTTGTTCATGTAAGGTTTGGTTTGATAAATTTAATGTTTTCTCAATTCATGACAATGTTTGGCGCCATTTCTGTCTTCAACCGAATTATCGACACAATTCTGGTATGATCAATGTGGTTTTGTTTCTTATTTTCAAAATTCTTGTTTGTGTTAAGTTTGGTTTGATAAATTTAACGTTTTTAATATTCCTGAATTAATTTGGCGCGTTTTCTATCTTCGACCAAATTATCGACACTATTCTGATATGATCAATGTGGATCGTATTTGTATTTTCAAGATTCTTGTTTTGTTAGGTTTGGTTTGGTAAATTCGCCATTCTCGTTGTTCTTGAATTAATTTGGCGCGTTTTCTATCTTCGACCAAATTATCGACACTATTCTGATATGATCAATGTGGATCGTATTTGTATTTTCAAGATTCCTGATCATGTTAGGTTGAAATTCTCGTTGTTCTTGAATTAATTTGGCGCGTTTTCTTACTTTAAACAAATTATTGACACAATTCTAATATGTTTAATGTGAATCGTATTCTTATTTCCAAAATTCTTGTTCATGTTAGGTTTGGTTTGATAAATTTAATGTTTTCTCAATTCATGAAAATATTTGGCGCGTTTTCTTTCTTTCAACAAATTATCGAGACTATTTTAATATGATCAATGTGGATCATATCAACATTTTCTTGATTCTTGTTCATGTTAGGTTATGATTTGCCGTTTTCACTATCCGTGAAATGATTTGGCGCGTTTTCTTCTCTTGAACAAATTATTGACAAAATTCTAATATGGTCAATGTGGATTGTATTCTTATTTCCAAAATTCTTGTTCATGTTAGGTTTGTTTTGTTGAATTTATCGTTTCACTATTCTTGAATTAATTTGGCACGTTTTCTACCTTCAACCGAATTATCGAAACAATTCTAGTATGATCAATGTGAATTGTATCAGCGTTTGCATGAATTTAGTTTATGTAAAGTTAAAATTTGTCATTTTTTCAATTCTTGAATTAATTTGGCGCGCTTTCTTCCTCTGACCAAATTATCGACCTAATTCTAATATGATCATTTGATTTGATATGATCATCATAAAATTTGCCGTTCTTCCTGGTCATGTTAGGTTTGTTATGGTAAATTGGTCGCTTTCTCCATTTGTGAATGAATTTGGCGCTTTTCCGCTTCTCAACAAATTATCAGCGAAATTCTTACGTCGTATTTCTATTTTCAAAATTCGTGTTATGTCCGTTCTAATTAACTTTTTTTTTGACTTTAAAATATTTTTCAGA
This sequence comes from Dermatophagoides pteronyssinus, assembly GCF_027571235.1. Lineage (NCBI taxonomy): Eukaryota > Metazoa > Arthropoda > Arachnida > Sarcoptiformes > Pyroglyphidae > Dermatophagoides > Dermatophagoides pteronyssinus. The sequence continues at coordinate 86,835 of NW_027461584.1, forward strand.
TTTATCAATTCAAGAGGATTGATCATCTCTGAAATACATCAATTCACAAGTTGGAAATAATGATAATAAAATTAATTGCTAATGTTTGCCAATGTTAAATCTATGGAAGATTATAATGCATTTTTTTCCGAAAATTTTCAAGTTTGACTTATGAACATTTGCGCATAGTCAAATGCTAACTATTTTCAATACAAATACGGCCAGTACTTTCGATAGTGTAAATCGTTTTAGCGCGTAAAAATTCTCTCTCAGCTAGTGGCGGCTAGTGGTAACTATTTTCTATACTTTTCTTTCGTCCAATCAGAATGCAAGTTTCAAAAGTTCTATTCAACGGTCGTCAAAATCGTTTGTCCTCGTCATTCTATTTCGAACTTTTTTCGGTGACGGTTGTTTTTCGAACGTTTTTTTCTGGTTGATTTTATAAGTTATTTTTTTCAATTTTAATCATTGATTTTGGTCCAAATTTTTGGAACAACCACTTTTATTGATTAAAGATTATCTTTGTTTATGCTTTTATTTGTTTCAGATTAAAAATTGACCACGAAATTGATGAAAATTGTTTGAACGGGCTGCGATGCAATTGACGAAAAATGATCATTTTCTCGATGGCATTTATTCAAGTTTGTAATTATCAAATGATATTTCATTTTAAATAAACTTTCATTTAATCACATCTTTTTCAGTTTATTTTTTCAGTTTCATTATGTTGCTAATTAACATTTCCAGTAAATCAATAAAGGTAATGTTATCATTTTGAGTAACATGAAAATGATCACAATTTTCCTTCGTTTTAGCATATCATTCGACATGACAAAAGTCTATGGATAATTGGTGAGGAAAATACATGGTCCCAAATAAAACTGCTGGTAATAATCCAGGTAAATTTGAAATCTAATCCATAATACTTTTCACTTTAGTTTCTCAAGTCTTTACTAATGAATGTCGAAACAATATTCGATTGACTATCATATTCCAGATTGATTTGTTGGTTTCATTGTTCATCGGCATCTGATTCAAGAATAGTTTGATAATGTTCAACAATAGGATAGGCTAGGTTAGATTAGGATTAGAGAACATGGTCTGAACTATTTCCTATTGAATTCGGTGTCGGGTGAAACTTTGTGACCAACAAAACAATCGACAAATATGATTAAATCAGTCGAATATCGGCACAATTAACATCGATTTGGAATGATAATGAATGGTATGTGATTAAATGAAATGAACAAACTGACAACTTATATTTTTTTCCGTCAGGTATTTACCATTATATCTCATCATTTGTTGGAATGGCTATAGCTATCGATCATAGTTGATGGACATTGGTATCAATCACTGATATTGGATATTGGCAACCTGTTTTATCGGATTATCTTTGAAATTTGGACATTCACTTTTGGAATTATGAATAGCGATGAATAGCACGAAAAGACGAGTACAATCGGAAGATAAAATATAAACAATTTTTATTTTTAATTTAATTAATTAATTATTTTAATAAAATCAATTAAATTTTAATTAATATGGGGTTAAATTATTTGGGGAGGATAAAAAGGGGGGAAAGGAGCCGCTGCAACAAAAATTGGGATAGTACTAACCCAAAAAGGTTAGGAGACCATTTGGTTGCAATCAGGGTTAGTACTAACCCAAAAAGGTTATGAGACCATTTGGTTGCAACTAAATTGATACTAACCCAAATGGGTTAGTACTAACCCAAAATGGTGTGCCCACGTGCCCCAACCCATTTGGGTT